>NW_011888857.1:74391-177879 GCF_000151845.1 Pteropus vampyrus
GACAACACATGCTTCACCTCAACTTGTGAAGAGAATCTGAGTTATTCTCAGAGCCATGAAAAATGGTAAGGTTACATGTATTTTACCCTGGGATTTATTTTACTATGCAATATAGAGAGAAAGCTGTTGCCAAACTCTGTTACAGCATGTGTGCGCTGTTGCTGTTAGAAAAACTGAAAACCCCATCAAGTTAAACACACCCTTTGGGAGGCTGGAGAACAGATTCCAAAATAAAATGAAGTCCAATTTGGAATGGTCACACATTTCTTTACTGCGGTGTTCTGGGATCTGAGTCTATGCACTTTAAAGAGATGCTTCTAGTCACACAAATAGATGGGCATTTATGAAGGGCAGATGGCAAATGTCACCCAAACAGCTACTATAGAGTGACTATAGTGAAGCAATTTCCACTGTGGAAATTCCCTGTTACTTTGTCTTCCTCGCTAGACTGTGTGCTCCATGAGGACAGAGACCTTGTGTGTCTGGTTCACAGCTGGATTCCTGATATACAGCATGCACTCAATAAACACTAATTGATTAATATAGAGACACCATAATTCAAAGTCTAGTCGTATACTTTAGAAACGTAAGAACTCAATGTCACCGATTTATCTAAAGATGACTGGGATCTACTAATTAATCTAACAAGTACCTGATTTAATAAACCAAAATGCTAAATGGAAAATATCAGCTGGAATAACAATTTCCATCTGCATATGGCATCTTTTACTGGTCAACTAGGTCATTAAACACTAGAGCAGAGGTGCTTCATGAGCAGAGAATGTAAATAACATGGGAGTTGATCTTATAGGAAATATTAAGTTAGTTGACTGATCCTTACCCTAAGGATCTCTGTTTAAACAACAGATCGCATTTTACTTTTTATTTATTTATTTTTAAAGTTTTTGAGGTAACATTGGTTTATAACATTATATGAGTTGCAGGTGTGCAACGCTGTAATTTGACATCTGTAAATACTTCATCATGCTCACCACTAAAAGTCTAGTTTCCATCTGTCACCATACAATTGACCCCCTTTCCTCGTTTCACTCTCCCTCCACCCTCCTTCCCCTCAGGTAACCACCGATCTGCTGTCTGCCTATATGGGTTCATTTTTGTCTTTTGTTTGTTCATTTGTATTAGTGTTATTTTATATTCCACATATAAGTGAAATCATACTGTCTTTTTCTGTCTGACTCACTTCATTCGGCATAATACCTTCAAAGTCCATCCATGTTGTCACAAATGGCAGGATTTCACCTTTTTTTATGACTGAGTTGAATTCCATTGTATATATATACCACATCTTCTTTATCCATTCATCCATCAATAAACACAGGTTGTTTCCATATCTTGGCTATTGTAAATAATGCTGTCATGAACACAGGGGTGCACACAAAGAACAAATCATCTTTTAGAATCAAATCACCACTTCAGATTAGTGCTGACCAATTCTTACAAGCCAGCCATTTTTCCTTTTTCAATATTCTATATCACTTACTCAAGGTTCTGTACGTGAAATTCTAACGTGTGTGGGGGGAAGGTGAGGGTGTTTTCCCCACACCAGTACGCAATTCTCAGACACCAGCTGGGTGTCCCACAATTCAACTCAATTCTATTATCTACTTGGAGATAGTACCAGATTCCACAGGTTAAGGGTTCAGTCCTATAAGACTTTCCACATCCCTTTGGATAACAGCTGCAAGTCCAGTTTGTCACCCTGTTTCCAACTGATAGGCTATGGATCAGAAGTTCCAACAAGCCCCTCCTTGGGTTCAAGGAGGCTCACAGAACTCAGAAAAACATTTTACATACTTGATTGCTGGTTTATTATAAAAAGATATATTTTAGAATAGCCAGATGGAAGAGATGCACAGGGCAAGGTATGGGGAAAGAGCATGGCGCTTCCACATTCTCTCTCAGTGTGCCGCTCTCCCAGCACCTCCATGAATTCGCCAATCCAGAAGCACTCTGAACTCCACCCTTCCGGGTTTTTATGGAGGCTTCATTACATTGGCATAATTGGTTAAATCACTGGCCATCGGAGACTGATGAAATCTCCAGCTCCTCTCTGCTCCCTGGAGGTGGGTGGTGGGATGGGTGAGACCGAAAGTTCCAACCCTCTATTCACATGGTTAGGTCTCCTGGCAACCAGCTCTCACCCTTAGGTTCCCTAGATGCTTCCCAAAAATCACCTCACTGACAAAAGACACCTCTATGGCTCTCATCACTTAGGAAATTCCAATGGTTTTAGGAGCTCTGTGCCAGAAATGGGACAAAGACCAAATATATTTATACATATTTATTATAAATCGCACTATCATAGTTACCAATAGCAATTCTACCCATAAATACTACTCTCTGTTATCATTTGCAAGGCGAAAGGCTTTTTGCTATTTACATTTTAATTTGTAGAATTCCAGATGTGATTTTAGAGTTACTTTAGATTCATCAGCGATACATTTATACAGTTTTGTGATAAATATCTGCAAACAGTTAATTTCACATTTTGTGAATTCTTATTTATGCTCTATATGGGCAATGATGCCTCCTGACCTCCTGATGAGCCCCAGACTAGGGGTCTTAGCACTGTGGCCCATAGCCCTGTACCTACCTATTACAACAAGGAGAAAGGGAAAGAAAACCATAAGAAATATTTTAGAGCATTAATTTTAAACTTCGTTTTGGTATAAACTTCTATGAGAATTTTTTTTTTTTAAAGCCTACAGCACCTGGTCTTCCTAGGTGGTCTCCCATCCAAGTACTAACCAGGCCTGACCCTGCTTAGCTTCTGAGATCAGATGAGATCAGGCATGTTCAGGGTGGCATGGCTGAACCTCTATGAGAATTTAAAGAAAGCTTCCATGACCTTTTTCCTAGAAAAATGTATATACATACAAATGCTGACATACTTTTGACTATTCCTGGATCCCCTCACACTTAATCATGGGTCCCAGGATAAGTACTCTTGCCTTAAGGACTTAATTGCATACAATTTCAGATAATGTAATCCTGTGTTGACTTGACATTAATTTGTAGTCATGCCATTTGAGACTGACAGGATGCCAAAAGCAAGGTCATCAATCAAAGAAAGACTGAATATCTAAAGGAAAGGTCCTCCTTTATTGGCAACTGTAGATGAGAAAACTATCACATTAGCCATATATATCTACAGTACAGCAATCAGTCGTATCTTTAGATGCAATAGATGGCATGTTAGTAGCATTAATGACAAATGTATTACAGTAGGAATAACAGTAGTGTTAACAACTAATGTTTATTGAGCATTTATTATGTGCGAAGCATTGTTCTAAGTGCTTTACATGAATTAATTCGATCTTTAAAACCATCCTAAGAGATAAGTGTATTTTCCTTATTTAAAAAAGGAGAAAACAGAAGCTTTCTAACTATACATAGTGGAGACAAGACCTAACACATGCATAATAGACTAATATTAACAGCATGTTTCCCTGAACACAATTTGACCTAGTAGTCTATCAAAATCTATGTGATAATAAAACGAGGTTCACTAATATTTCCTATAAGAACACGATGTTGACTAATAAATTACCTGGGGAAGGGCTTTCTTTGATCATTTTAAAATATGCACACCTTAAACACAAAAATGTGTGTACTTCTTCCAAAGATGAAGAATTACTAATCATCTATACTTTAAGAGATAACATCGGCACTGACATTCTTAGACTATGACACTCCCTCTTCAAACTTTTCATTTTTGGACTCACTTCAGAAAGCTTAAGCATCCTTAATAAAAGACATGAGTTGGGGCAAATGCTGGGAATTTGGGTGGAAATTGCCACCGCTTCATGTACAAGGCCTGCTCCTTGCCAGGGATCTGAAGTGACTTCATCACATGTGTTAAGCAAACTGAATTCCCTCAACCTCGTGGGAACTAAGCCCCCAGGCAGTGAAGTTAGTTAGAAGTTAGGGTGTGGTGAACTCACTCACATTCAAAAATCCTCCTTTTTTTTTTTTTACCCGGCACAAGCACAGTCCTGGCTCGAACCTGCCTCTCAGACTTTTCACTCTTTTAATTAAAGCTGCAATTTGCACTCCACCCTCTTATTTCTCATAGCACTTCAGAGAAACTGGAATGTCAGAGGCTGGAGGAAATAGGAACATTTTGGACATTATTCTACAAGTTTAAATTCCCATGCAATTGAAAACCCAAAGGTGACTAGGCTGCCAGGTGAGAAACTGTTGCTATCCTTAAATGGTAATTACTGGCAATGTTATCACAATTACTAAAACCTACCTAGCTCAGGGCCATAAGTACAAGGAAGCCTAATAAAAATATCATCCGAAAATCGGGATAATATTGCTTCTAACCAAAGTCAAATTTGCTTACAGTGAGGTCTTTGTACTCTTTGGGTACTAGGAGAGCCCGACTTTATTTTTTTCTGTAAAGTTTCATCAGAACCTTCCACAGCATCTTCAAGGCTTTGCTCAGAATCATTTGATTTTGATTTTTCTGCTTCATTTATATTGGACTTGTCAAGGTTGTCAGACATCCTCGATTAAGTTTATTCACTTTCCTAGAAAAGAAAAAACAATGAACCAAAATGTTCTAGAGAACTAGATGGTCAGTCATTAGTCGTGTGACTCTGGGCAAATCATTTAATCTCTTTGGGTTTCAGTTCTCTTATCTGTAAAATAAATGGGCTTGCCAAAATCTTATCCAGCTATAATAATCTACTTCAATGATTAAACAGATACCTGTAAAGTGACACTTGTAATTTATCAAACTTATGGACCTGTACCTCAGATAGAGAATAACAAATTTAAATATTTTTGTCCCAATCCTGAGTACATCACAAGAACACAGGGCCTTAAATTGTTAGAAGAAAACACTATAAACTGCCTTCTTCTATTTTAATCAAAGAGTGTTTCAATTCTGAAATTTTTTATTCTCATTCTTGAGAGCTGATAGGAAACCTCTTTGGAAATAATGCTTTTAATCAAGCTTCCAAGTGAACATACTGAATTGTGGAGTTGTTTCCCTGATCCTATTATGTGGATAAGATACCTGGGGAAGACAGAAGGTAGAATTTTATGAAGCATTTAAGAAGAATGTGTGGGGCAAATACTTATTATTAACTCCTTGCTAGTCATCAGGAAAAGATAGTGAGTAAAGCAGGAAGTTGCAAATAACCATATTGGGTTGGGTGGAGTTTTAATTTCTTTTAATAGCTGATTAGAACAGGAATAACACTTCACACTTATTTTACAGTAAATAAGAGGTTACTATTCCAGGCCTTTATTAATTGGTTTGGGCCAGTTAATAAAGGCCTGGAATAGTAAATAACCTCTTATTTACTATAAAAATTTTTGTCAAGTTGTGTCCCCTCACCCCACTCCCAGCAGTTTTAGAGTTCTCTATTCCTAAGATGTTTTCAATTAAGGGAGAAGAAAGACACAATGTTTCTGCATTTATACTACAGAAAATAATTAGCATTTGTACTATTAGCACTTTAAGATCATAAAACATTTTCATAAACACTAATAAGACTTTATTACACACCTGGAAGATAATCCAGGATCAAAAGAAATGTCAACTGTTTTCGGTAGATTTGGCAAACTACACAATGGAGAAGAATCACTTTATATAATTATCTGAAATTTCAGATACCTCCGTTAAATAGAATGAAGTTACTGGAGTTGGCATTTTCAGACCTGTGTTATTAATATGAAGGCTGCTTTAATGCAATTAGTTCTCCTTTACATTCCAACATCCCAGTCCAGACATGCGTCTCTTCTCTGTCCTAAATCTGGCTCTGCAAATGCTTCAAGATCCAAAAGACAACATTACCCAGCATATTCTATGAGAAAGGGCAAACAAAAACACTTCTAATTTTATCCTCTTCACATGCTGGGAATGAGCTCAGAAATGATGAAGTAACTCATTCTGTGCAGTGAGGAGGTAAGGCAGGATTTCCAGGTCTCTAATACTAAATAAGCAAACTAACCCATCTTTTAAGATTGGCTCAAGTCCAAGCTCCTCCCAGGACACCTCCCCAACTTCACCAGTATTTGCACCTTTCTCTGAACTCCTGTTACTAGACATCTGGCATTCACCATTGCTTAAAGCCAATTCAAAATATGTTTCTTTAAATAGGAATAGATGAAAAGGCATAGTCTGGAGGGGGAGATATGATATGTTTACAAGGAAACACAGTGAAACTTAAGCCTTAATGGCATTATGATCTCCTTAATAGAGATCACTATGGGAAATGTAGCAGAGGGAGAAACTAATTCTGCCTGGAAGGAGGTTGGGATAACCTTCCCAGAAGAGGTGACATTTAAGCTGGTCTTTTTGAAAAGGGTAAGATTTAACCTAATTTAAAAAATACCTGGAGGGGAAGAGGAGGTGAAAAGGGGGGCATTTCAGTCAAAGAGCAGAAGTGAAGGCACCCGAAAATGAATAGCAGTGAAAACAAGTGGCAGGTGATGAAGATGAAAAGATGGGTTAGGGCCAGATTGTAAAATTGCTGGGTTTTATTTTTTTAAAACTCACCTAGATTTTTAACTTCTTAAGGGCCAAGACCAACCATGTTTCCCACATACGTGTAAGTATATCCTCTAAACAGATACCCACCAAGGATTTGTTGATAGCTGTGTCATCTCTGATGTCAGTTGTATGTGGGAGGGATGGGCGTTGGGTTCCAATTCAGACTCTTTACTACCTGTTTAACTTCAGTTTCCTTATCTGTCAAATGCAGCTAACCTAACTCTTCGGTTTGGGGAAAGTTTAAACGACAGAGCATGCATAACAACAGATGGCACACAACAGGCTACCCACGAATGGTAACTATAGTTAGAAGGCTAGAGGATGCAGCGAGGAACCATTTAACTACTTACAGTGTGCTCATTCATTCAACAATCACCAACTCCTGCTATGCCTAAAAAAGGAACCGAGGGTAGGAGGATCCTCGCACTTGCGGAGAAGACCGTCTATCTGATCTTCACGCCAGGCCCAAGCTGGACACCAGAGATTCCCCAGCAAAAAAAGGATCTTTGAGCAAAAAAACAGGGGCTCTGTCCACCGACGCCGGGAATCACTTTCTCCGGCACTCAGTGCCACTCATTCTCAGGGTCCAGATACCGTTGTAAACAACTGTTTGGGCCGGCGAGGGAGTGGCCCGGCCGGGATCAAGCGATGGACGCGGGGCGCGCCTGGACAACCGCCAAGGGTTGGGACAAAGGCCGCACTAAACCTCAACCCGCCCGCTGTCCCTGCCTCTTCCTCGCCTGCACCCGACATCACCGCGACCCGACGGGAAAAGGCGAAGCAATGCTGGTGACTTTGACCTCGTGCTTCCCGGGCGGGCGCCACAGGGCTGCCAGCCTCCGCGTCCGCATCCCTCACCTGCCGCGGAGTCGGCGTTCTCGCTCCTGCTGCTGGGGCGGAGAATCGGGCGGGAAGCGATGTGCGGCGGGCCGGGCGGCTCAGCCTCTGCCCCTCCGAGGCCACATCCCTCGCTGATCTCCCGCCCGCCTCGGGTGGGGAGCGGCCACCGCAGTCGCTCATCCGCGTCGGCAAGGGGGAGGCTGCTCTTAACCAGGAGGCGCCCGCCCTACGGAGGGCGACGCCATGTTTCTGTACGGAAAGGCGGGGGGCGTGACTCAGCCGGAGGCGCCATGTTTCCCTACGCAGAGGCGTGGCGGGGAGGCTCCGTGCCCGCCGAAAGAGGCCAAGCGGGCGGTGGCTCGGCGCCTGGCAGCGCCCGCGCAGGGCGGCGCCATGTTCCCGTACGGAAAGGTGGGCGCAGAGGCCGGGCGCTTCCAGAGGGACGCCTCGGCCAGAGCCGGCGGCGGTACACGCGAGGTGGAGGACGCGAGGTGGAGGACGTGCGGCGTCCGGCGAGTGAAGGAAAAGAAGAAGCCGCCCAGCCGCACCTGCATTCAAAGCCTTCTCGCCCAGGTTTTCAAATTGTAATATTACTTGGTGTTTCGTAGCTGCACATAGTTTATTCCCCTCCCCTCATGTTGGTGGTTAAAAGAAGTCATGCGTACCACCTGGATAGCCTAGCCAAACAGACTAGGTTTGGTTTGGGGGTCCTCCCTTACATTTATTAAGTAGCTGCTACACTTTGTCCATAGGAGGAACTAGACTATAGCTTTGAAATGACGGAAGTCAAGAGGAAAAACGGTTCTCATGAAGGTTCAGCTCGGTTTAGGTAATTCATAAACACAGTGAGTTCTCGGAGTATTTTATTACGGCTGTGTTCTAGAAAGGAAAACTATATGTTAAGATAAGCCCATTTTGGAGCCTCATCTCCCTCAGCCCCAGGGTGTGAGGAGCATGACTAATCTCAGGGCTGGACGACTAGTTGCTGCTCCAAGAAAACCATGCTTTCCTCAACCTGTAGCGGTAAGATAGCGAACTATATGACTAGGAATAGTTTTCGTGCCTAATCTTAAAAAATAAAAGTTACGTCAACAAATTGTTCATTTGTAAAAATGCTTTAAGACTGAAGAGCATAAATCACGTATGCCTTAAAATGAAGGTAATCGTCTCCTACCTGTAGCTCATATACTTCTTATATTTAAGTAAGTAGAACAAAATAGGGTGGAATTAGTGCCTTCAAACACTACTTATAAGTAGATCACACGTGGGCAGGACTCTATTGAGTGTCCTACTTTCTTTGCATTAATATAAACAATTTTCACATGTGGAGAGGACACTGCCACAATACCAAAACCACTATTTGACTTAGAATAGCTACTTGTAATCTTCTGAAATATTTGAATTATTTCCTTTAAATATTAAAAATATATTGACACATGTTCCAGTTTGATTTTTGGCTTGCAAGAACTGGAAACTCAAATTACCTCAAGGTAAAGAGAGTTCACTCCAAGTCTGGAAAGAGACTTGGAAGGAGAAAGCTGGCAGCTGCTCTAGAGATCTGTCATCTCCACGTCTCACAGGATCTCTCTCATCACTTGTCTGCTTCTTGTTGCAAGCTACAGACTGGCTTCTCTATTTTCTTAGTTGTTGCTCCCTCATAATTTAGATTTTTCTATATAAAATTTGGCCAAGCTGATTTTCATGCCGTCGGTCTCATTTACTTACAGGTAGGCTGTCCTTGGATCAACGCTTAGCCCTGGTCTCCTCAGCTAGGTTGGTGGGGAGGCTCACAGCCACGTAGGCATTAGGTGTATAAGTGGGGATGGGTCCCTAAGAAGGCATCATGGATGAGTGAATGAGGGCACACAATAAACAGTCGACAACTCCAGTGATACAGGAGGGCCGCCCAAGGCATTCAGGGTAACACTGGACCTGTGGTTTAAAACTTTAACAGTGCTTGCAGTAAACATGACCAATTTTTCTTAAAACTTATCAAGTTTGAGGTAAACTGTGGTTTTACTAATTTCCCATGAAACTATCATTCTGTTAGAAATGATGCTTCTTCTAGGACCATGAATACAACCAGACAGTTAATTCTGCCTTTTTAAATAATCATTCTCTTTGATGATATGCAAAGTAAAGGTTGCAAATCAGATAGTACAGACACAGATGCTCTGCCAACTAGTCTCATCACTTTCAGTAGTTTCTGAAAACTTCCTCACACTTAAACTCTCTTCTTCCATTTTAGTGTAAAGAGCTGCCTTCCCTGCTTGCCTATGTAAACGACTAAGTTATTTCTTGCTTTCTTTGAATAGGTATCATGGATATATTATAGATATGAGTCAACTTCCACTTAAAGACTAGTCAGTACCAGTTATATCTTAGAAAATAAAGGAATGACATGCTAGCATATTGGTGCATCATTTTAGTTTTCTCTACCAGTCATTAAAAGTCGAGTTTAAATAGATAAAATCAATTCATCTCATTTTAATCTTTTAGGTTTATTATTGCAAGGTTGACAATTTCAAATTGTATTATATTGCTTATTTACCAAATATATCTTGGAATAATCATTAACTTGGATAAAAAGTTGAAGACTTTAGTTCTAATGACAAATTTACAAGAAATACTGGACAGAGAGGAACATGATAAAGGATAGGACAGGTTTGCAATCAGCAAAATCCAGACTGGGAAATTCAAGAACTGACAAGGTTTATTCAACAAGAGACAGAAAAAGCGAGAGGGAAGAAGAAGGAGGGAAAAGGGAAGGGGAAGGGGAGGAGAGGGAGAGGAGACAGAAAGAGGAGAGGAGAAATAACCTATAGATTAATAGAGACTTAAAAAGCACATTAATCAATTGTAATTTATGGTCCTGGTTTGGATCTCCATTTGAATAAACTGTCAAAATCATTTAAGATAAAAAAATTTGAACATTTCATATTTGATATTAAGGAACTGTGGGTTCACATCTGACAATAATATTGCGGTTATGTTTTTAATGTTCTTTTTAGCCATACATGCTGAAATTTTATAGATGAAATTATTTCAAAAATTTGCTGGGGTGGGAGCAAGGAATGGGTGAGAGCAGAGATGAAACAAGATTGGCCATGAGTTGACAGTTGTTGAAACTGGTTAAGAATGTGGCAGTTCATTATTTTGTTCTCCCTATTTATGCATATGTTTGAAATTTTCCACAGTAAGCCTTAAAAGATGTTGAAGTTTTCAAAAGCGTTAGGAAAGTTCAGTTTCTGACTTGTCTAGTTTATGGTAATTAGCAAGTTCACTATCATATTGTATATCTCGGAGGAGTACCTTTCAAGGTACAAACCACACCTATTAATGTAATTATGGACATCCTGTTTAATATTTTCTTATGTAAACAATGTAATGTCATTTAAATTCCTATGATGTTATATAAAGTATTGTGCACAATAATTATAAATCAACTCATCCAAAGAGAGGTCAGTACTTAACAGCAAAACACCATCTAATAACTCACTTCCAGACACAAAAGGTTATACAAAAAAATTTTTATTAAGTACAGTTTCATATTTAGAAGAACATTCAAGATTACAAATGCGATTGGATCTTTAGGATACATAATTTATTCTTAAAATACACACATTATATACAGACATTAGAAACTCAGTCTCCAAAATACTCAATAAAGATGTTTGGGTGACACTTATAAAACTGATCTAGCAATTTTTTCTTCTCTTTGGCAGACAGTTTTGTATCCTCATCAATCGTCTTTAGTAAACTCAATAGCTCATCCTTGGTTGTCTTCTGTGTATGGTCAGAATAACCATTTTGATCAATTCTCTGGCAAAAAATATATCCTTAAATTTTAAAAGTAAAAAGTTGTTAATCTATTCCTCAGATTTAGCTATAAAAATCATATTTATATACTTTATTCCCCATTTTGTAAGATTCACTGAAGGTGCTGACTTTCTAACCCTGGTCAAGCTGGTTTTGAGCATTTGGAGGCTCTCTGCTAAGCCTAGATAACTCTGAGGAGATTGTTGAAAGTTTAGAAGAAATTAAAGTACAACTACATAGAGCAAAACACTCAAATAAACAACAGGAATTATCTTTGGAAGATCATGAAAATAATATTTCTCAGATTACCTGTGTTTCTGTTTGGATCTCTTCCCTTCTGGATGGCCATGAGCTTAACACTGACAATTTTATGTAGAGTTCCAGGAATCTTTAAAAAAAAAAAGAAGAGACCTGGGACATTATTCAAATGCATTTAAATCTAGTGATCTATTGCATAAACTCGACTCGACTACTTTCAGAGTTTTACCTTAAAAACATCTTTTTGATGATCCATTAAAAATAGTACCAGAAGATCAGTTTTGCCTTTGGATAAATTTTTATTGTCAACAATAGCTTTTGAGAATATCCTTTTCACAACCATTCGGTTGTCGCTCTATAAAAATAAAACAAAACACACCTAATGGTATATATTTAAAAGAATGAGTTAAATATAAAAGGCAATGTTAAATATTAACAGCTATTATCCACTTCAGCATACTTGATGATAGAAGAATCTGACATGTGGGTCCTATTAAGGATACTGACTACAATTAACATTTAGATAAAAGACTTACTTCTTTCTGTAATTTAAATTCAGAAGGATGTGCTGCAACAGCCATGAAATACAGTAGTCTTCTAAATTCTTCTCTATTTTGGGAATCCAAAAGCTTTAGAAAGAGCTGAGTAGCTTCTAATGCTATTTCAGTCTTCCCATTCACTTTAGCCAAAAGAAAAAAAAAGTGGTTTTAACTTGGACCAAATGACTATATTAAAAAGGAACAAAATTCGAGTTAAAGCTTAAGCTAAACAGTAAACTTATTCAACACAATATTCAAAAGCAAAACAAAACAAAGATTAGGAATTACAGTGAATGACCAATACAATCGAGGTAGCCTACTCTCAAATTGGCAATTGATACCCTAAGTCCTTGTCATATAATAATCTTAGGATGTTAAGTCAACTCTTGGCTTTGTACATAAATTCCTTAATTCAATAAATTTTGAGGGTACACTATGTGAACAGTACTTATGTATCCAACTCTACCTGAGAAAAATAGAAAGGATTCTCTGAAATCTCCAATTTGTTTTCAACAAACCACATGGAACAGTCTGGTTCATTGGTAGAGGGACAAAGAGTGTCTGCCATTTTGAAGAGACTGAAGTGGGAATAGTGGTGGTACTCGTATTGCTTTCTAAAGAAAACAATTGCTACTCTATGCTTATTAATCTTCCATTAAATGCTTCTGCACTCTCTTGTGACGACCAAAAGTTAGAGCTAACTTTAGACCTTATTAAAGCCTCTTTCCAAATGATTCCTAGACGTTTTGGAATAAAGTGCTTTTCAAGAATCAATCTAGATTTACTCCTAGCTTGAAGCTGTACCATTTTGATTAATTTTGAAGATAGTTTTTTTTTTCTTCCGAAAGACAAATTGTAGTATCCAGTAAGATCTTACTTACCTAAGAGTTCTGCAATTCCATTATGAACATCACATAAATGATTTAACAGAGGTTCCCTACTACTGTAGTATTTGCCAATGGCATTAAACAGAAGTTCTTTCACTAAGTCTATTCTGTCTGGTTGCTCAGGGAAGTTTCTGCTTATGTCCACCACCATCTGGTCTGGAAGGTACTCCAAGCAGTCAACTGCTGCAGAGAGCCATTCATCTTCCCTATGGACATTAAGATAGATTATATATATATATTAAAAAGCAAAGAATAACAAATATACACACGGTACCAAATTTACTAGCTATTTCAAGTTTGCCACTGGGATAAATTTCTATATACTTAAAGATATGTTTCATTCTTTTTAACATATAGCTAGATCATGTATCACAGGTAAAAAGTTCTTCTTAACATATGTCTTCTTTTTCATGTTGCTTTTTAGGTGAAAACAATCTGTTCACTACAATATAGAACTGAAAAGGACATCAAAATTCAAACCCTATTCTTTACATTTGCAGTGAAGGCCTGGAAACTCTAAGTAACTTGGCTCAGGGTTCCAGACAGGTCTAGATCTCAGATATGACTCCTAGGCCACTATATTTCTAATATAATGTTGCTTGCTTCAGAGCTCTGTATATGATCTATTATCTCTCACTTTGGCTAGGAGAGAACAGAGGAAGATAAGGTAAGGTTTCAGAATAATTAAATATTAAGTACAATTTCTAATAAAATATCAGCTGGGTAACTTCAGAAAAATGCTTCATTTTAAGAAATAACTTGATATTCAATTTGTTAATATAAATAGTTTCTTAAAAACCAATCTTGGACTCTATTGCTATAGTCTCAGGACAACTAATAATCTACAACCCAGGTGCATTATCTTGGGCAGGTCGCTTCACCTCTCTGAACATCAGCTTCAAGTTTATAAAAAGACTGCAGCTAGATGATCTTTGAGGTCATTTCTGATGCTGTCTTTAAATTTTAAAGTAAAAATGTTTTCACGTATTACTTTGGAGATATGTCATTTAAATTCTTGTAGAATAATACACTTCCTTTTTTATATGCAGACAGAGTTCAATAACTAGTATGTTGGGATTAACTTTTTCACATAAGGTTTTAAACCACCCCTTGACATTCAACTGTTTATTAATAGTTCATTGTAATGTAGAGTTGGTGAAATACTGAAAATGTAAATTGTATTCCAAAATTTCCATCTCCCTAACTGTACTGGAACACTATCAACTAAGGCAAAATAATTAAAAATTAAATAAGCTAAAAAATACAAGATTTTAACCTTTAATAATTTTATTTAGGAGAAGAGTTTCAAAGTTAGAAGGATTATAGAACTCTTCTTTAAGGAAAAAATCATAATTACCTTAGCACTTGAAGTTAAGCCTTCAAACCTTAAGATTTATGTTCAGTTAATGGTAGTAGTCAGAGATGAGAGAAAGAGTTACTTTCATTTTTTTAATAAAACTAGTTAATTAAAAAATACATATTTAATAGGCATTATAGAGGAGTATGAAAACATATGTAGTCAAAGGATTCAAATCACATGTAGCCAAATCTGTTCATTGTTTCCAGGTTTCTTTGAAGACCAGATAGCCCTAAGAAACCAGACAGACCTACATTTTAACAAAGATAGGAAGACTGAGCATAATCATTTTCTTCATTTGATGTGCAAGTTACATGTGAAACAAAATGAATATGAAAAGTACTGAAATTTAAATCTTTTTCTAATTTTGACCAAGGTGATTTTGTTCTTCACTTTCCCAAATACTGTTTATCAGCTGACAATGCACATATGATCCTACGAACAGGAGAATTCAAAAGATTATCTTAAAATCATTAGCTATAATCATCCTATAAAAATGCTCAAATTATTATATGTTTTTCCACATACTGAGAGTCACTATAAGCCTTGAGAATCCCTCGATCCAGATAGTTACTGTTGTTGGCCAAGTCAGGCTGCCTCTTAGGTTGAGGAACTTTAGGTTCAACCTCTTGCTGTCTGAGTAAGGAGTCAAGAAGTGGAAGGTCTACAAGTTGTAGTAGACGCCCAATTGTTTCTTCTTGCCATACTTCATTAATAACTACACAGGGAAAAATGACAAGGTGAAAAGTAACAATTAATAGTTACTAAATGTTCACCACAATATCTGTCCAGGCAGGTCTACACAAATAAGTTTGTGGCAAAAAAAGAAAAAGGGAGAAAGAAAGTCAACCTTATAAAGTGGTTTCTTAAAGTAAAACAATCAAGATTTGTTTAAAGTGTAGGAGAATAGACTTTAGACAACAGGAATTCTTTTCATTCTTGTACTATAAAAAGCAATATGGCAGAGATAAGAGATCAAGTCATATAACATGTTAATAAGGACTTTGAAAGAATGATTCATTCAATCTGAAAACTAGCTTGAAACTTATTGGCTGCAGATTATTCCACTCGGGGTTTCCACAACTGGGATGGGGGAGGGAAGGTGGAAATAAGTCATTAAACTATATTCCAATGCCCATGGACAAGAAGAACATAAGAATTCTGTTAATGTTTTAAAGGAATTTTCAAATTTTCATGTAAACTAATAAAATCTTAGGAAAAGAAATATCTGAGAGAATATTTAAAATAAAAATCTGCATGCAAAACATTTCAGATCTGAACCTCTGCCAGCTGATAGGACAAAAGTCAGTGTTCAAGAATTGCAACACTGATCTATTTGTTAAAGATAATAGACTTCTGTTAAAACTTTAATACACAGTATGTTCTTTCTTTGTGCTTTGAATATTTAAATTCTAAAAAAAGGTTAAGATTGAAACATTTTAAATAACTTTATTTGAAGTCAGTCTTCTATTTCTTACTCGTATCATCTTTAGCTTACCTTGTGGAGACAAAGTGGCAGCAATATTTACATAAGGGGAGGTAGTAGGTTTTAAACTCAGATTTTCCCACAGATCCTCTAAACTTGCTGATTTGATATCAGATGACTTAAATAATGCATCTGCATACCTAAAATGAATTTATTTCATAAATTAATGTTTATTAGTAAGCCCAGAGAAATATTTTAGCATTCAAGAGCCAAGCATTTCTAGAAAGTTTATGTATTTCACAGCAATCAGAGCAAAAACAAATGCAAATTTTAAGAATAGAATTCAGAAATATCCCACCTTTTTTCTCAAGTCTAAATATACATATTCTAAATTCTCCTTTGGACATTTAGATTTAAGTAATTCAATGACTAAAATTTTAGTCTGAATTTTAAAACAAACTTTATTATGCTTAATGTTTTTATCAAGTTATCTGTACTTCTGGGGCATTCTTTGGTAGCTGGTGCTCATCATTTCCCAAATACGGACCTAAAATCCTTTATCCATAATCCTGAAACCCTAAAACTTTGAAAAATCTTAAGTTTATTCAGAAGTCATGACAGAACCCATCCTGAGGCTATCATAGCCTTTATTTATCCCAGTTAGTATGAATATTTTGTTTACTGCATAAATATTAATGTGGTTGATTACCAGATGCTGTCCCAGATCCTTCTAGGGGTGTTTATCTAATACATATTACACAAAATTACCTTTCTAAAATCTCCAAAGTCCCCAATTCCTAAGTGTAGCAGTCAGATACCAAGGGACCTGCATGTAGACCTGCATCTGGGAAGTGTTGACTGTGCCCCACCTTATGCTTGTATTTCCTTCCTATATACATAGAGGTAAATTTTATCATCCTTTAAATAGAGTTTTAAAATATTTGAAAGTCAATACACTAAAACTCTGACTTTGGGTCAGATGTGAATCATAAGAGCTTCTATTAGCTCTATACAGTTTAGCTGAGGGGAATAAAAGGGAAAAGTCTCCCCCACCACACACACACACACACACACGACAAATAACTCAGTTCATTATGTACTTATTGCCTACATCCATTTCAGTCACTGATTTCTACAATTCTGTCCCCCAGTCTCCCCTTAAATGATTCCCTCTTTTCCAGCACTGCTGCTTACTTCACACTCATCTGTAGACGGCAATATTGCAATAGATTCCGAACTAGCTCTCCCTATTAGAGTGACCATACAGCCTCATCATGCTTAAAATCTTTCTGTGGCCTCCCAAAACTGTATGATCAATCTCAAACTCCTTAATCTATCATATGAAACCCTATGCATTCTGGCTCCCACATGCCTTTCATACTTAACATCTGCCATTTGTAGATTCTAGTAATACCCTACCTGCCTGCCTTCACCTTCTGTGTTCTCATACCACTTTGTATATAAACTCATTTTTCATACTATAATTGTAACTTGAAGCAGAAAGCTCAAAGTTTGTTTCTGCTAAATACAGAATATGAACAAATAAAAATTCTAGAAGATACTAAATAAATGTAAGTTCACTGTACTTCATCAGTTTACCCATAGACCCAGATTTTAGGCTAATTTACTATTTCAAAAGTAACATAAAGCCAGTCAACATCTCATTAAAAACTAGGCAAAATCCTGAACTACTTCCTTGATATTTTTTTAATTTCTTTAATTTTTATTTTTCAATTAGCATTGACATTCAGTATTTTTGTGTGTGTGTGTGTGTGTTAGTTTCAGGTGTACAGCATAGTGGTTAGACATTTATATAATTTATGAAGTGATCCCCCCAATTAGTTTAGTACCCACCTGACACTATACATAGTTATTACAGTATTATAGACTATATTCCCTATGCTGTACTTTACATCTTCATGACTGTTTTGTATCTACCAATTTGTACCCCTTTATCCCTTCACCTTTTCCACCCAGTCCCCCAACCCTCCCTCCCACCTGGCAATCACTAGTTTGTTCTTTGTATCTATGAGTCTGTTTTTGTTTTGTTTGTTCCTTAGATTCTACATATAAGTGAAATCATATGGTATTTGTCTTTCTCTGACTTATTTCACTTAGTATAATACCCTCTAGGTCCATCCACATTATTGCAAATGGTAATATTTCATTTTTTTTTTATGACTGAATATATTCCATTGTATGTATGTACCACAACTTCTTTATCTAGTCGTCCATTGATGGGCACTTAGGGTTGCTTCCATAGCTTGTCTATTGTAAATAATACTGCAGTGAACATAGGGGTGCATGTATCTTTTCAAATTAGTGCCCCATGATAATCTTACATTATATACTAACCTGGAAGGTGAATGTAGTTTGTTCTCTTCGCCAAATTGACTGTCTTGATTAGGTATCGTTGTGAATCTATAAAGGCTGCAACTACTATCTTCAAATGTAGGTTTTTTGTCTTTTCTAAAGACTTTGGTTGGAACGGCTTCAAATACTTTATAGTCCATAAGTGCTTGACACACTCTTACCACTTTGGCCCGAGGAATATCTACATCACCAAAATATTTATTCTGAATTAGGTGAGAAAAAATGACATCCACGGCTTCAGAACCAACAAAGCAGTCATTGTGTCTTTTTAAGTGGTGCCTTCGTTTTTTCACCTCCACTTGTGTTTGAAGGGTGTTTATAATGCTGCTCCACACATATGTGGCTCCAAATGGTTTCTGGGCCACACTGAAACCTGGAATGACAAAAAAAATGTCACATAATAACCCTGTTCATTTGTAATAAGGTCTAAGCCATCCTTAAGCAAAAAATGGCAATTTCCAAAGTTATTAGTAAGGAACAATTAGAGCAGTTTGTTATTGATATATTAAATTAGTAGTAGCAATTCATTAAAAAGTTTAGTGTCTACTATATGCTAAACACTATTGTATGTGTTAGAATAGTGAGCAAAATAGCCCCTGTTCTCATGGACTTATACTTTGTGGGAAGACACAGATAATATATACATGTTAGGCCAATGCTGAGAAGAAAAATAAAGCTAGGTAAGGAAGAGAATGCTATTTTACATGAGATGTCAGGAATGACCTCTCTGACAATATGATATCTGAGCAGAAGCCTGAGTGAAACCAGGAAGCAAGCTATACAGATATCTGGAAAAAGAGCACAACAGAAAGGGCAAAAGCCCTTAAAAGAGGAAGGAGGCCAGCCAGCACTGTCTGAGTGGGCAACCAAGGGAGAGAACAGTAGGAAGTGACATCAGAGGAATGGAGATGGGGTTTGGAGTTGAAGGGTGCAGATCAAGTAGGACCTTGTGGCAGTTACCAATTACGTACAAGGAAGTCTATTAAGTGCCTCACATAAATGATCTAATCTTTATAAGCAGCCCTAGGAGGTAGATATCATCTCTATTTGGGAAATGAAAAACAGATTCACGGAGGTTAAGTGCAATTCCAGACATTATGTTATGTTATAAGAGGTAATACTGGGATGTGGCTCGTGGTCTATATAATTTTAAAGCATTTATCAATCAGGTAGCTAGAAAGAAAGCAAGATAGAGGTATAGTTATTGATACACACACACAAGGTTGTTGGAATAAAGTAATATTTTTACAGCTTCCTATTATGCATGCTTATGAGTTAAGTACTGTGGAAGCAAGGTAAACTAACAGTTTGGTTCCTGCTCAATAGGAGCCTATTGCAGCCTACTGCAAAGATAAGAAAAGCAGAGAAATAAGGCAGGGTTTTAGTCAAACAGAAAAGAAAGAATACATGCTTTCAAATATTTCTTATCACATTTTTCTCATTGTAATGGTAGTCAATACTCCTAAAATAAGGCATGATATCATAAATTCTATAATATATACTATCCACAGTACACAGGGGTAAGACAGAAAAGGAAAATAAGCAAGATTCAAACTTGGAGAGATCAGATAGCCTTTAAGTACCAGAGGAACAGACTTCTGGGCTAGTGATAATATTAATGATGAAACACATAAGTCAGTTGAACTACAAGTAAGTTAGCATACAAACCCTAAAAGATAAGGTTGAGTCACTTATTAATTTGAGATCAATAAGACAAGTGAAGGGAGTGAGAGGGAAAGACTACACAGCCTCAGGTGACGTGAAAAAGGCTAATCTGCACATGGGAATTTAAAAGTAAAGAACATCTTTCCCCATATTAACTTGCTGCTTAAATATAGGAAATCAGGAAGTTTTACAGGTTGGATAACATAGTATAAAAGATTAAAGAACAGGTTGGAGCAAGACAGTAGGCACCTGTGAGCCACACAATGTTTCCAGAGTCCTCCAGGCATGACACAGTTCAGCCCCTTCAGGTACCCTCTGTTCTCACTGACCAGTTAATTCCCAAACATTGCATCCTGAGATATTTCCCCCTAAGCGTCACCACCCACAGACCCAAACTAGCTCAAGTTCATACAGATACTCTAACACATTATATACCCTGGACTTAAGAAAATGTGCCAAAACCCACACTAGGATAACCTGTTTTTTTAATGCTGACTTCACCAGTTGAACACGAACCCCCACTGCTGGACTGAAACTTATTTATCATCATCTAATAGCTGAAATGAGTGTTGGTATAGCAGACCATGGCCAGCAAGATGAATTATTGTGATTTCTAAATAGGATTCAAGAGACCAGAAGTGTACAATGAATGCTTTGTAAGTGTAGCAATCAGAATTTAAGCTTCAGTTTGTCCTCAAACCTCACTTGCATGTGAGCTGGAAAATTCTTTAAAATTCAACACTACCTACATTTTGATGCTTATTTACATTTGGTCAAGTGTGTTCTAAAATCACCATGAGGAAAGGAGCGAAGAGTCTGCAGACCAGCAGCAATAACACCGGATAAGAGATTTAACCTCTATGGGTTGGTTTCCTCATTTACTGCTACAAGAATTGAATGCTATGTTGAAGGCTAGTTTCAGGTCTAAACTGCTGATTATAGGATTTTAGAGACTGAAATCATATCTCTCCATTTAGAGATGGACATTGAATTAAAAATATGGTAAGAAATGAAGTATGTGAAAAAAATTGACCTGATCAGATAAAAAACTTTTTGAAAGGTGGCCTCATGAGAGATTTGGAAATTGTTTTAAACTAAATCTGTAACAGTACACATGTTCTTAAATACTATCGAAATCTAAGCTAGTTAACATTCATTTTTCAAGCAGTCTCACCTTTATTTGTTTGAAAAAATAAATAACTTTTTCAAAAGCAAAAATCTGCTGTTGTATTTAATGTCTACCAGAAAAAAGTTCACCAACAATAAAAATGTTAAGCTTCTGATGTTGAACTCTGATATATATATATTTGTAACACTACAAATAACCATCTTCACTTCTAAAATGCACACTAATAATCAAATTATTACTATAATAATTCCTTAAAAATCAAGATATAAATATACATGTCAGGAAATTGCATTTATTCAGGAGTTACAAGGGGATAATAGCATCGACCATGATCTGTGCAGTCAACATCAACCAGGTTCCTGCTTTGAAAACCTATTTAAGAGCTAAAATGCATAATCACTTCAAATAGATTATATTAACTCCTTAGATCAGTATGCACATTATAAAAATGGATCTCAGTATAATGTAAACATACTCACAGAATTACTAAAACATGCTAAATATGAACATGTAACAATCTTATTTTCATTCTCATTTAACTCCCCACCACCACCCACCAAGAAAAGAATTCAGATAGCCCATGGTAGGCAGTTTTCCACAAATCCTGAAGAACAGTGAGCTAGTACTTTATTTCTTTCAAATTTCCTTATGGTTTTCAGAGATTCAAATTATTTAATTGCCTTATAGAACACCTCACATAATACACTTGGTTATTCAATATTTGTTAGTTGTAGATTTTTGCCAACCACTAAAAAATTTTAAATAAGCATTAACACAATGGTTGGTTCATAGTGGCTGATTTTACTCCCCACTGGACATTTGGTAATGTCTAAAGACATTTTTGGCTGTCACAAGCTGAGGAGGGGGCAGTATTACTGGCATCTAATGGGTTGAGGGGCCAGAGATGCTGCTAAACATCCCATAATGCACAGGGTCAGCTCCCACAACAACAAAAAAATGTCAATAGTGCCAACGTTCAGAAACCTTGGGTTGACTGAATAATGTTCAGACATGGAAACTTGTCCTAAGGCAACAGGCACAGTGCTAGATTCTGTGAATATAAAGAGTAAAACAAGAGCATGGGTTCTGGAGTCCCAGAAACCTGGATTCCATTTTTATCTCCATCATTTACTAATAATGCAATCTTGGGCAAACTGTCTAACTTTTTTTTGTTGCAAAACAGAACTAATTCCACGTCTTTCAGATAATATATGTAAAGTGGCTGGCACAGTACGCAGCGATTAACAGATGTCTATCTAAAAACAAAGGAGGAAACTGTCACAATCTAGAAGAGCCTAAGGAAACTTGGACTCAATGTAATGTATATCTTCCATGGGATCCTGGAAAAGAAAAAGGACAGTAGGCAAAAACTGAGGAAATCTGAGTAAAGTATGAGCTTTAGTTAATAACGTATCAATGTTGGTTCATTAATTGTGACAAATGTACTATACTAATATAAGATGTTAATAATAAAGAAAACTAACTTTATGACTTTTTTGTAAATCTAAATCTACTCTAAGATTTTAAGTTATTTAAAGAGTAAAAAGAAAAGGAAGGGTGTCTTTCTTAAAACTAAGAGAACACAGTCCACACCCTCTTAAAGAGTTTACCCTTTACCTGTTCATACCACCTGAATGATGATGTCAAGCTCTAAACAAGTATGAATTAAATAGACTACTAGCAAATGCAAAGACAAGATGTGACACATATCAGAAAATAACAAAGTTTTTAATCATTTAGGATTTAAGAGAATTTTATAGAGGTTTTAAAACATTACTCACAAAATTGTCAAGACAAAAGAAAAGGACTACATTTATTGGACACTAACCAAAACCTGAAAATAGATAAAGGTAGAGAACTACATTTTGGGCGTTAAACTAAGCAGCTGCAACTGTTTTTCTCTTATATGGCACTAGAGTTCTCATCCTGAAGTCTGAGATTGCCTCTGAAAAAAAAGCTGCAGGCAGGTAAAGTATGTAAAATAAATCTCTACTAATAGGAACAACTTAAAAATATGTTAAGAGAACTATTAACAGCAAACAGACATAGGAAAAGATGCTCAACATCACTAATCATCAGGGAAATGCAAAACCACAATGAGATACCACTTCACACCAGTCAGAATGGCTATTATAAAAAAGCAAATAAGATGTGCTGTGGAGGATGTGGAGAAAAGGGAACCCTTGTGCACTGCTGGTGGGACTGCAAACTGGTGCAGCCCCATGGAAAACAGTATGGAGATTTCTCGAACAACTAAAATAGATACACCACACGATCCATCAATTCTGCTTGTGGGTATTTATCCAAAGAAAACATATATGCACACCTATGTTCACTGCAGCATTATTTACAATAGCCAAGATATGGAAGCAACCTAGGTGTCCATTGGTAGATGAATGGATAAAGATATGGTGTGTACACACACACACACACACACAAACATACACACACAATGAAGTATTATTGAGTCATAAAAAATAAATTCTTGCCCTTTGTGACAACATGGATGAGTATTATGCTAAGTGAAATAAGTCAGGCAGAGAAAGACAAATACTGTATACATATATGTGGACTCTAAAAACAAAACAAAACAAAACAACAAAAACAGACTCATAGAAACAAAGACCAAAGAGATGGTTACCAGAGGGAGGGGGTGAGGGGATGGGTGGAAAGAGAAAGGGGATTATACTCAATAATATTGTGATAAGTTTACATGGTGACAGTTGATTAGAATTAGTGGGGTGATCACATTGTAAAGTATAAAAATGTTGAATCACTATATTGTATACCTGAAACTAATATAACTAATATAAAATTATATACTAACTATACATAATTAATTAAAAAAAGAACTATCAACAAAAGTAGGCATTGGCCACTGCTTTAATTCATACAGATTAATGAGATAGCATATGGGAAATACTTTGAGCTCCCTGGAAAAGTGATACCAGGTGAATTCAAAGAATTAGGTTACAGTATGAAGGGATAACAGGATAACATACCACTTTCTTGTTTGTCTATATTAAAAGACAAATATCTTTGAAATTATGGCTAAAAGTTAACATACAGGCTTTATTTCTTGTACATAAATCAGGTCCCTGGTCATTACAGTTCCTTTAAGGTATGGAAGAGTTACTAACCCGTAGAGAAACAAAAGTACAGAGCTGCTTGGCAGAGCACACAGAAAGGAAATGGCAAGGAACCAAGAACCAGAGGCTCCTATTACTGTGCTCACTGGGACTGTGACAAGGCAACGAAAGGTTGGAAGAGGGATTATCAAATGCTAACAGGTAGGGTTCCAACTGAAGCAAACAAAACAAATAAGAAAAGGCAGTGGGCCCTTCTCTGCTCAGTGCACCTGGTGTCTTTTCCTTGGGTTCAAATCTGTTAACCAGCACTTCAACTCTTCCCTCTGAGAGTCATCTACTTACTTTTGAACACATAAGCCGTTACAGTGAAAGGGATGGTTTACACCATCTAAGAGCCTATTCGCAAATGCCCGAAGCTCAGTCGGTATTTCAACTGATAGAGAAGACAGGGTGCCATGTTTTTTAATCACGTAAAGTTTGGGAATTTCTTTCACTCAGAAAGTGAGCCTAAAGATTTCTAAAGGCTTCCGATATCATTCGATTTTAAATTCTCAGATGATGAAGCATTTCTCCTCTTTTCACATTGTAAAACAAGGAGAAATTCTGAATGTAGGCATTATTATCTGAATCCTTTAAACTGGATCAGAATAAGTTCAAGATTATGATCCATTCTTAGAAAAGTACAAATGAGAAGTACTTCTCTATGACAATTTATCATTAGCATTTTGCAGATTAAAAGGAGCATTACTTATTTTAAGTCGAACGCAAGACTAGGGCACCCAGATGCACCCATTTGACCTAAGTCAATTCACTGACCACTGTTATCTGGTTGGCATTTCACAAATGAAAGGCTTTTGTCAGGAATCCAATTCCTATAACACCCCACAGCGCAAATACAAAATGGGGAAAAAGTTATAACTTATCTAAAAGGGGGCGGGGGAGAGAAGCCAAGGGTTATCTGGATATCTTAACTATATTTACTGAATTGTAGATACGCTAGAATTGGAGTTTTATAACTGATCATCCCATTTGTTCATTTGGACATTTAAAGAAACCAAGATGCTAAGCAAACTGATCCCAAAGATATGATTAAGCTGGTGGCAGAATTCACCAACATCTCTCCTAATGTCATATAATCATTAAAAAAAAAAAAGAAAGTCAAAACTTCTATTCACTGAAATACTGCTTATCCAGAAAGTATCCCGTGCGAGAACAGCTAGAGCCCTGCAACCAGCCCCGTGACCCCCACCCTCCCCCAACGGGGCCCCCAGCACCTACCAGGAGGCCTGTGCGCCGGGCTGTGGAGAGCAGAGAGATTCAGCGCCGCCGCCTTCTCCCGCACGGTGGCCATGGCAGTAGCTGCCGGGACACCACCACCTCGGACCGCTGCTCCGCGAAGTGAGCGCCAGCGCGGGAGCCGCCTGTTAACTTGTCCGCGATGCCAGGCCCCGCCCTTCCCCGCCCCGCCCCGACCCGCGGGGCGCCTCTAGCCGCCGTCACGTGCGTGCCGGGGCGGCTCGGCAGCGGCCGCCCTGCGCACGAGGGGAAGGTGCGGCCCCAGCCCTCAAGGACGACGCGGGCCATTTCCGTCGTGAGCGGTAGGCCAGGTAGAAAGTCTGCCAGTGTGCCCGGCCCCGCGAGTCCGCGCTGGCCTCCGAGCGGCCTGCACCCCATGGCCGCGCAGCACCGCCCGCGCGCAAGCTGAGGCAAGCGCCCAGCAGACTCAGACCAGCTGGGTGTAAAACGCGTCCTACTGTAGATTACCTCTGGGACTTGGCAAGTTGCTTACCTGCTCTGTGCCTCAGTGACCCCACCTGTGACGCGGGGGTAGTATTAGTACCCGCTTCACGGTGTTCTTTATGAAGGTTACACAAACTAATTCACATTCGGCGTTTTAGTTGTTGGGTCTGGAACTTAAGTGCTTGCATTAGGTCATGGCGATAAATGTATTTAGTTTTTCACGCATCCCTCCCTGTAAAGAACAAGCAAATCTTTACCTGGCCCAGGAGAGCAATGTCCAGAGGTCACAGTCAGGAGGGCAGCTGGCTGGCCTTGGGGCTGGCTGCCAAGGCAATGGGTGCTACCTCCGGTGACTCTGGGTCAGGTGCCTAGGGACAGGGTTTGCTACAGAAAGGGAGGGAAGGCCAGGAAAAAGGGGAGGGAGCGCTGTTGATGGGAAGTTGAAACAAGGAAATCCAGGGTCCAATGCTGGAGTGCCTCAAAGGGTGAGTGATCTAAGAGACCCATAATTCAATTGCCAGTATTTGCCCGGTTTTGTTTGTTTGTTTGTTTGTTTTTTCAAATTTGGGAATTTTGCAGTCACTTTAAACCTTTGGTCCCTATAATAAATAACTTCTTTGAAGGGGGATGACTGTAATCAGGTTATAAATTAGAATGGTGTTTAAGTGGGAGTTCATTACTTAGTTTATTGAAAGAAGCTCTACATGTGGTTGTTTCAGAGACTACATATTTAGGAGAATACATACTAACAAGCTGTGACCCTAGGGACCCGATTTTAGTTGGTAGTACATGGGCAAGTGATGTTCCTAAGATTTAGAAAAGATTGCTACCAGCTTTGTCCTGTTTTTTATGTGCTCTCTCCCCCTGGTGGTTGAAAAGCCTGGCTTTACTTCCGTTCAAGGAATTTCCTTCGCAATTCTTGGTTACTGCTCACAGAGATAAGATAAAATTTAGGACCAATTTCAGGCACTTAATAGGCCTGTCACCTTTAGTCTGTCCCATGTTGCATAACTGCGTGAACATACAAGTTCATCCTCACTATTTGGGATCTTATTTCTCAAAACATATCTTGACAAACTCTAATATTGGGTTTTTTTGTAAAAGACTGGTGATCTCGGTGACCATTTTTATAATTTATATAATATATTGAAGAATTTTTACCAGCTTGTACTATATTTGTCTATCTCACCTGAAATTCTGTATTTCCTCTTCTTTACTTAACCACTTCTATGTACCCTGGAGGCTTAAATCAAATTCCACCTTCACTGGACATATTTTTCCAGATTACCCTGATATATTCCTTCTCTAGCCACCGATGGCACTTATCAAGTACATTATTATTTAGCCCCTCACCCCCTTGTAGAGATACTACCTAATTATTTCAGCACACACCTCTTGATTGTCTAGCAAAAAGGAAAATTGTCCAGGGCAAGGAGCATATTTTAACTTTTCAGATTTCTTTTAGTATCTGTAGTCTTGGGCACATAGTAGATATCTTGATTGTTCTCATCAAAATGCAGAGCTTTAAAAAAACATCAGCTTCATTCTTTTTATAGGTTAATATTTAGGAAGCTTTATTAAAAATAACTCATAAATAAGTCCCTCTCATCTCTAGCAATCATCACGATCAATTTATGACATGTGAGAAAATTTCTTCCAGCCTTTTTTGGTCAATTCAGTGCATTGCTGCACAGCCTGCAAGCTTTTTTCTTTTCTTTTTCTATACTATAAAACTACCAGCAGCATGTACCCTGGTGGTAATTTTGCAGGTTTGTTTTTTTCAGTTAGAGTGCTTTAAAATCACTTTTATTGATTATTTCTCAAATAAGCGTGGCAAGTTGATATTTGTTTAGCATATGGGAAAACTTCCCTGATCTAAACTTGCCTAAGCCAGTCAAGAGGTAGGAAACAGGACAGAAAGTTTATGATTCACTAGTTTGTTCTGATGCAATCCTAAATAATAATAATAAAAAAAAACTATAAACAAAAAATAACCAACACCTCTGGTTTCTTCAGCAATGTAAACCAATGATTTGTAAAAATCTTTTGGAGGTTTTTGAAAATTTTGTTATTAAGGTAACAATCTGCCATCTTTACACTATTAAATATTGAAAATGTAATTTTTAAATTTCTACTTCAAATAAAAAAAAATTAAATAAAAGAAAACAAACAAACAAAAATTTCTACTTCAAAGTTAGGCTAATCGGACTCAGACTTAGGTCTTAACCAAGGTTCACCCTACCAGAAATTGCTGTAGGAGACTATTTGTGTTGAGGAAATTTATCCCTTTCATATTTATTCCCATCTTTGGTGCCAAGTAGTGTGGAAAATGAGGAGGAGGACGCTGAAAAGAGAAGGGAATTAAAACCTGTTTTCTGGAAAGGATGTAATTCATAATAAATTTGGTGTGAACTGAAGTAAGTTACCTTTCCCATTTTAATCTTAATTTTTAACAGAGTACAACAAGATTGTCCTCCATTAAAGAAATTTTGAGCACTAGTATATTACATGATGGATATATCTGGGGGAAAATATGAGACAGCCTTGAGGCTGACCTTTTAAAGTGATTGGATATTATAGGGAAAAAAAGTTTATAATTTCTTTATTTTTAAAATTTTTGTATATTTAGGCTATTACAAGATCTTAAAAGCTTTGAGATTAAATATACACCAGGCTGAAAAGATCCTCTTTGTCCCTTAAGAAGATTTTTCTTAGAAGTAGTTTGCATTATTTGGTATAGATTAATGTCAATTCAAATGAGCGCATTTCAACAGGTTTGAATCCTGCTCATAGTTTAGAAGAAAAAAATTAGATGTTCATGCCCTTATAATGGCCTTTTAGAGGTGACCAAACACCCTGGGTCTACAAGGACTTTAAATATAATCTAAAAATCACATTCTAAAAAAAAAAATTTGTTTATCGATAATGGCTTCTACCATTATGCACATTTTTAAAATGCAGATTCCTGTCCCCATCCCACTTTTTGATTTCTTGCTTCCAGGATAGTGTCCTTGAGAATCTCCATCATTTTTTTTTTAATTGTGATAAAATACACATTTCTTCATCATTTTAAACATGCACCACTGATAATTACAATGCAGAATGTCAGAGAACTACATTTTGAAAAATATACCTCGTAAAGTTTCCTTTTACCTGGCAGGACTTTTAAAATAGAATGTTAAATTTCGAGAGAGCAGGAATTTTTGTCTTTTCACTGCTATATCCTCAGTACTTAGTTCAGAAGCTGGATCATAGTTGGCTCTCAACATTTTTTGTGAATGCCTGAAAAGTAAAATATCCTGGATGCAATAATTATCGAGCAAAAAAACACATTTCAAATATATAATTTTCTGCATTCATAGTATACTCAGTATAATGATATATCCTAAATTTTTTTAAAAAGCATAAAATGTTGAATGTAAACTTCCATAGAATTTTACTTGCATATTTAAGTCATAGAAAACTGAGGAATAAATTAGTATTAATAATGAATTGCCCTTCATGTGATTTCAAATACAGGCCTTTTAAAGTTTTCTTATTAGTTGAAGGCTATAGGTTCTATAAATTAGAATAAATCATGTTTACCATAAGTATTTTGTAGAAATATTCCAGTTATCTACAGTCCACCCCCTTTGTTCTTTATATAAACCATAAATCAACAATGACCCTTTCTCATGGAGTAGTGAAACACGTTAAACAGTTGTTTCACTCTTTTGTTCTATACAAGTTTCAATTAATTAAAAACTAATATATAGCATGACCAATATTTAGAACATAATGTCTGTATAGTAAAGTCGTGTAACTATTTTGGGCTGGTAAACTAATAACTAAAGATAAACTATGACCGTTGTAGTCATAATTTTATTGAGGTGCCAGAATTTGGCTTAGAGTGATGGTTTTCTCTTTTACGAATAGTTTCTTTTTTTCTCCACAAAATGGATACAACTTTATTTTCCTTCTGAAGTAATATGTGCAAAGTCTAAAATATTACCACTGAAGATTTAGAGCTACAAAGCATTTACTTTCTCTAAAAAAGGACTCAAGTTACTGTTCATATATTACCTGAGTCAACATCTAGTCAAAAATAGCCTTTCCGATAGCCACAAAATACAAAACTAAGTACTTGGCTTTCCAGAACGTGACCCCGAATGTTTCTCCTGTCTCACTGGTTGTTATTCCTCAGTCTCCTTCATTCTGATGGTTTTCTTCTCCTCTGTGCCTCCCTGTGTTTATGTGTCCCAAGGCTTAGGCCTTTGTCCTCTTCTCTATTTATTCACTCTTTCATCCAGTCTTGTTTTTAAAAACTATTTGAGGACTCCCAAAATTATATCCGTATTCTAAACATTTCATTAAAACTTCAGCCTTTATATCCGGTTGCCAACTTTACATCTTCATTTGGATATTCAGTAACCATCTCAAACTTAATATGTCCAAAACCAAACTCCTGATCTCTTGCCTCCAAATCTGCTCCACATAAATTTTCTCCAGCTCAGTTCATGACAACTCCAATTCTTAGTAGCTTAGGCCAAAAATCTTGGAATCAACCTTGACGTCTTTCTTTCTCTCACACCTGTGAACAAAAAGGAGTCACATACTAAACTTGACAAGCTCAGGGGAGGCTTGCATGGCGGTCCTTACAAACTCGGAGATCAAGAGTAACCTTAAAGGATGATCTGAATATAAAAATTCTTAACTAAAAGCAGATCAGAACACAGTAGTCACATCCTAAGCCTGTAACTTCCTTGACAAAGGTCAATCTTTACCTTAAGTGAGCTTATTTATTGCCTTTTTGCATCTAAGATAATGTACCTTTGAAAGCTCAGCTAATCTCCTTTTCCAGATCCCTCAGAGTATACACCAGAGCATGAGACCACAAAACCCCTCATTGTTATCTTGTTCCCCAAATACCATCTCTGTGCTGTAAATTTTAATTATTAACTGCCCTGTACCCACCAGTGTAAAAAGAATCTGTCTCTCCATTTTACTTTTTATCCAATCCCAGAAGTTTCCTCACTTTGCTTTTTCCCACTCCCTTCATCTACCACCAGTGGATTGCGTGTAACCCTCCTTACATCTCCTCCTTTGATTTTAATGTATAAAATAAATTGCAAAACTGTCATTTCTCAATTCATTGACATTTGACTTCCTAGCTGTTGTTATCAGCTTGGCTCAGATAAACTACAGGTTTGGATATTTTTTACGTTGACACACCCTCCACACAATTCATGAGGAAATCTGTTGGCTATATCTTCAAAATATATCCAGAATCTGACCATGTCCCATTACCTGGCCTGAGTCACTATCATCTGTTACCCCGATTACTGTAGCTTCCTGATTGGTCTCTCTTTTCTCTCTGTCCCCACACTTTTCAGACTCTTCTAACAAAGCAGCTAGAATAGTCCTTAAAACAACTCAGATTATGCCACAGAGTGAACTCCGCAAAGGCTGCCCACACCCTACCCTTCCATTGTTCCATTCCAGCCACAGTAACATCCTTGCTGTTTCATTAATATCAGGTACATTCCTACTTTAAGGTCTCTGTACAGCTATTCACTCTGCCTGCAATGCCTTTTTTCCAAATAAACTCATATTTTTTAAGTTTGGCTCAAATGTCACCTTCTCAGTGAGGACTTCCTTAACTGCAATCATGACCTCATCTTTCACATCTATCCCTCAACACTCCAGGTCTTCCTTATCTTGGTCTTTTTCTCTTTTCCAAATGTCTTATCCCTTTCTAACACATATACTGACTTTTTCAAAAATATCTATTGTTTATCTATTGTTTATCATCTGTTTTCTCCCCCTTTCCAATATAATCTCTATGTGGCCATGACTCATTGACATATCCCAAGCACCAAAAACAGTGTCTGACCGTGATATTGTGATTTATATAAAACATGTGTTTGGTCTTCATCCCCATGTTAAATGAAAAAACTTCCATGACCTAAAGTTTTTCTAAAAGAAAGGGTTTATTGAGCCATATGCTAGCCAAGAAAAGGACCAGGTCCTGGGCCATGAAGTCATAAACCACCAGCCGTGGGCTAGGTGGACAAGGCGACACGTCTGCCATCCAGAAGATGAGGGGCTTTTTTTTTTTTTTTTTTTAATACACCAAGTGGAGGAAGGAAGATGTAAGATGTTTTGAAAGAATTTATATCGTCTGTAGATGGCGTGGGAGAAGGTGAAAGGGAGCTAGTTCCGGGCTAGGTGCAGAGCCTGTAAGGAAGGAGGAAGTGTTTGCTTCTTCGGATAGGTTGTGGGCAACAGTCTAGAAAGCTCATGTGTAATCAAGAAGCGGAGGTGCCTGGTGATCTGTGGCGCCTGGCTGTTCTCTTTTAGATAATCTCAGAAGTAGCCACCTGGAATTTAATGCAGTGTTTCAACATACACTCAGGAATGTTAGCAGTCTTTTGTTGCTTTTGCTTGTCTTGAAGTTATTAACTGATTAACCATTCCTGCCTTTTCCTTCTACCCTCTGGCCAGATGTAATTAATTTAGGACATCTCAGAATTTTTTTCCTTGTCACCCATTTCTGGCACAGGGCTCCTAAATTCTTGGAATTAACTAAGTGATGAGAACAACAAAGGTGTCTTTTTTATGTTAATAAGGCAACTTTTGAAAAGCTCCTAAGGCTGGGTCTGGTTGCCAGGGGAACCAACCAAAAGATGCGAGTTGGAATTTTTGGTCAATCCCTCAATTCTGACCTCTGGGAAGGGAAGAGGAACTGGAAGTTGAATCTGTGGCCAATGATTTAATTAATCATACCTCTGTAATGAAGCCTCCATAAAAACCCAAAAGGATGGGGTTCAGAGAGCTTTGAAAATGTAGGGGTTCAGGGAGAGTGGTGAGCCTGGGGAGAGCATGAAAGCACTTTGCCTCTTCTCCCATACCTTCCCCTATGTGTCTCTTCCATCTGGCTGTTTCCGAGTTATATCCTTTTATGATAGACCAGTAATTTTTAAGTAAAATGTTTCTCTATGAGATCTGTGAACTGCTCTAGCAAATTAACCAACCCCAAAGAGGTGGACATAGGAATCTCCAATTTAAAGCCAAGTCAGGCAGAAGTTGTAGCTAGCCTGTAGTTGCAATTGGCATTTGAAGTGGAGGACAGTCTTGTGAGACGGAGCCCTTAGCCTGTATCTAAATTCTTTTAGGCAGTTAGGAGTAAGGTCATAGGTTCTTCCTGAGTCTTGTTTCTTAAAAATAACCAGCTTAATCAATATCTCAAAAGAGGCATATTTTGAGGTGGCAAATTGCTCCTCCTCACCCTTAAGCAGCTTTTTTTCTGGCAGTTCTGTTTTTTTTTTTTTTTTTTTTAAAGGATTACCCAAAGTATCAAGATACTGCAGCCACGCAATTATCATCACTGCTTAAGGGGTATTTCTAATTAGATTTTTTTCCTTGTGATTTCCCACTGTTTCAAGGGACTCATTTTTAATAGGATTCACTGTTAAGTACCATAATTTCATTAGACCTTAGTTATGGGATCTAATCATTTATCCATTCAGAAAATATGTATAGATCTCTTATTATGTGCCAGGTACCAGAGGTGGATCCATATTCTATGAGGCCTGAAATTTACTACGAATTTGTGGGATTCCTTTAAAAAAAAAATGAAGAGAAGTAAGAGGAGAAGGAGAGGAAGATGAGAACATATAAAACTATAAATTCAAAATTAGGTACTTCTGTTTCCTGGGAAGATGAAAAACAAGTACATTCGCCCACTCCTCCTCCTAAGTAAAACAAAAATAACCATCAATACTATATATAAAACAAACCTAATAAAACTCTGAAGGGTGGAGAAAAGAAGGCAGGCTGGTTAAGGGCCTTGGGACCCAGAAGTGATATGATAACAAGTTCTCCTTTTGCTTCATATATTCCAGAGTTAGAGCCGAAGAAGCCAGCAGCCCGGATATATACCACTAGGTACAGACAGAAAAGCCCCAACCAAAAAAAGCCTGCTCTCTCTAGCCAGAGGAGTATGAAGACTTGAAGGTAGGAGAACTTGTTTCTAGTCCTGGCTCTTACATTAACAAACTATGACTGTTCCCAGTTCAAGGTTCGTGTGCTCAGTGCTTCAAAAGTCCAATATTCAAAACATCAGAGTTTAGAGTAAGGAAAGGTTTAGTGATTGAGAAGGTGCCAGCTTGAGAAGGTGGAAGAGTCTTAAGGCTTCTTCAAGTCCATCTTAAAGGAGCCTAGAATTCAGGCTTCTTTAATGTCAAGGGAAGGAAGGAGGGGCAGGGGTAAAAGGTAGGTGAGGACCACAGACATCTCGGTGCCAACAGGGATCCAAGAAAGAGGACAAAATCTTTAAATCTCCTTGTTCCCCATTCCATTGATTCCTACTGATCTGAGTCCAGTCTTGAGGCTCCTGTAAATCTTTGATAAACAGTCATTATTTTGTACCTATTTCCTCACCTCTACAGAAGAGGGCCCTTCTGACAAGGGGCTGTTCATGCAAAAACTCAAGCTTTAAGCAGAATTCTATTAGTTAATTTGCATATTAGTTAATTTGCTTATGATGTGCTTTAACATAGTTTTTTTTTTTAAGTTCATGTTTCTTATTTTGGGGTTCTTTGAGCTTCTTTGAATTGTGGGTTTATTGTTTTCATTAAATTTAGAAAAATTTTAGCCATTATTTAAAAAAATATATTTTTTTGTCTCCTCTCAGGGACTCCAGCTTTTTTCTATATTAGGCTGCTTAAAATTATTCTAGTGTTCACTGATACACTGTTAGTTTTTTAGTCTTTTTTTTCTGCTTTTATTTTGGATAGTTTCTATTACAGCATCTTCACATTCACTAATTATTTCTTCTAAAATATCTAGTTTGATTTTAATCCCATCCAGTGTATTTTTCATCTCAAAATTATAGTTTTCACCTCTAAAAGTTCAATTTGTCCTTTTTATTTTCCATGTTTCTCTTTGTTATGTTTTTCTCTACCTTCTTGAACTTAGAGAGCATATTTATAATTTTTATTTTATTATCCTTGTCTTTTTATCATTTGTCTTTTTATCATTTGTCTTTTCTGTGTCTGTTTCTATGGATCAATTTTTCTTCTTATATGAGTTGTAGTTTCTTGCTTCTTTGCATTCCTAGTAATTTATTTGATGACAATGTGAACATTTGTGAATGGTGTAGAATTTTTTTTTGTATCCTTTATATATTTAGGGGGTTTGTTCTGGGATGCAATTAAGTGACACAGAAACAATTTAAATCTTTTTCAGCCTTGCTTTTAAGCTTTGCTAGTTAGGTCCAGAACAGCTGTTAGTTGAGGTTCAATTTTGCTGCTTTAGTGGGGCAATAATCTTCTGAGGATTCTACTGGTGTCCTGTGTTAGGAAATCTTTCCAATCTGACTGGAGGGAACATGAGCCCTGCTAGTTCCTGTGTGTGCTCAGGGGATGGATCTACCTGACTCTTTATGGTGGACCTTTCCTTGGCCTTGGTAGTTTCCTCCCACATGTACACTGGTCAGTAGGTAGTTGGAATCTCTGCAAATCTTCACAGCTTAGTCTTTGTGCAACACTCTCTTCTCTGGGACTCTACCCTACAAATATTAGCTGTCTAGGCCTCCCCAAAATCTGAAGTTTGTCTCCTTAATTTAGTGAGACCTACAGGCTCTGTTTGGGTTCACTCTTCTTGTACTATAGCTTAGAAATTCTCTCCTGGCAGTAAGCCAAGACAGTTATTGCCCTCCTCTCAGGATTACTGTCTTGTTCTGCCTATTATTTAACTTTTTAAAACCAGTCTCATAATTTTGTCCTTTTGAAGGCAGAAAGTTATATCTGGTCCCTGTTACTCCATCATGGCTGAAAGTAGAAGTTGCCATTAGTTTTGGCCTTTAAAGAGCAACAGACAGCATTTAAGGGTTTCCAGTGGGTATGTAATCAGTCGTTTAAAATCACTGACTATAGTGTGGAGAATGGACAGAAGGGAAAACAGGATGAGAAAGGGAGAGATAGCAATTTATTGGTACTGTAAAGCAGTTGATACTGTTTTAGACCAATAAAATGACATTGGAAGACAGAAGCAGGGAAAGGTAAGATTTATTTAGGAACTGAAAGAATATTATTGGCTTAGTGAAATTTAAAGAAAACGACACAATGGCAAAACTCTTTGACTCCTATGTGAAAGGAGTTTCATTGTGAAACTCTGAAAATCTTACAGCAGAAGAGAGGTGTGTATATAAAATGTGTTCTTGCTTCTGGATAGACCAGAGATAATTTTAAGCCAATCAGTGGTGTTTGCAGGGCTGGCTGTCAACTTTTCTTTGCTGTAGTTGACACCTCACTGGTTTTTATGGATTGAATATTTTTCTTCCTCCACATTCATATGTTCAAGCCCTATTTGGAGATGGAACTTTCAAGAGATAATTAGTGTTAATTGAGGTCATGAGTGTGAGGCTTTCATGTTGGGATTAGTGTCCTTATAAGAGACACCTTAGAGCTTGCTCTCTCTGCCACTTGAGGGCACAGCAAGACTGCAGCCCACCTGCAACCTGGGAAGAAAGCCCTCACCACTAGCAATTGACTCTGCTAGACCTTGATCTGGGAATTCTAGCCTTCAGAACTGTGAGAAAATAACTTTGTTATTTCAGTCACCTACTCTGTTGTGTTTTGTTATAGCAGCTAAATTGGTGGTGTTCAACTAACAGTTATAGTGACTTTGCAGCTTTCTCATTTGGATGGCAGAGTTTTGTTCATGAGCAGTATGGCTATACTTTTAAAAAGGCAAGTTTTTGCTTTGCAAAGCTTTGTGAATGGTGCTTTAATACGTAATCTTTATGATAGTGAATTGTTTGCAAACTCCTGTGATAATGTTAATGCATTTGCATTAGCACTGGCTGTGAAAAACCCTAACTTCATAACTTCTACTTAAGTCAAATAACATTATCTTATAATAAACTCAATGGAGGACTGGCATTTAAAAGGCTTTATACTGATTGGCCTATTAACAGTTTTTAAGTCATTGATAAAGAGTGTATGCAAACATGACTAATTAAAAAAAATTATTCTAAAGCCAGGTTCTTTCTGTTGGACTGTTGCTAGAGTTTTGAATTCTCTTGCTTCGATGCTTAAAGACACCTGCCCTCTGATGATAGCCCATTCACTTCCACAGATAAAATGGAAATTAAATATAAGAATTATATTTAATTCTCTAATCTGTTGAGAAGCACAATGAGAACTAAGAGGGTGACATGCAAAAGATAGGTACTGTAAGAGATGTTGTCTTTTAAAGATAGAGAAAGCAGTGAATGGACCACTGACAATTTGGCATTTTGAACTAATTAAAGGCCACCTTGAAAACACTAAACTGATTTCAAAAAACCTCTCGTTTATATATTCAGCCGTCTATCCAACACATCCCTATTAAGTGCCCATTGTGTAAAAGACATGCTGTTGGAGATAGAGCGATTGGATACAGACCTTAAGTACTTCATTATTGACTGTTGATATGAGACATGTTTCTAATCAATCTTATACTGTCACTAGATGAACTAAGCACGGGTATGTGCGTGTAAAATAGCTGCTTAATGATGTTGAGAAAGCCTTGCAAGTTGGTAAAAGATAGTAAATAATGTAGTAAGGCCTTTCCATTTTTACTATTCTGCTATACCTCTTTTGGTGCTGTTAAACTGAACCACTTTGCATTTCTTCTAATATTCCAGTCTGTCTAGGATCAAGAACATTAATAGCTTAAGACTTTGTTTCTTGCCTTATTTTCAGGATGAGAAAACATCCAGATAAGTTTCACATGACATGCCTGATAATTGAGCTAGTTTAGTGGTAGAATTGAAGCAGACAACATTCTCTTGAATACAAACTCAGTATTATGCCATCTTCCTCATGCAACTTTGTTTAAGTCCTCCCAACCTCTGAGGCTCAGCATAATCATTACTGCTTCCATGAAACCTTTCCTGATGCTCCCCAAGTACTTGAACTCTCTCCCCAGAGTAATTTGCTTACAATGAGCGCACCTAATAGAAACGTTCATTTATTTTTGTCAGGACTGTCTTCCCTAATTATTCTATCTGGAGAGTCTCAAATCCAAAAGACAAGAATGTGAAGTTCTTGTCCCTGGGCCATCTATGCATGTGGACAAGTATAAAAAATTATGGCCACTACATTTCACTTTTTCATAAAATACCAGTGATTTTTCTATTAATAAACTCTTGGTATTGACATTTTTCTCCTGATGTTACAATTAGTATTGCTAAGGTCATTAATGCTTTTATTGCAAAAACCCAGTGAATATTTTGTTTTCGCCTTTTTAATGCTCTCTGTAGCTTTCCTTTCATATATCGTTATTTATTCATCGATACTGCACTAGATACTGGGAATATAGTGGTGAGCAAAACAGTTGAGCACAAGAGAGCACCAATCAAGCAACCACAACCAAGTGTGGTAAATGCTACATTAGAGGAATCACAGGGCACCTTATCTGGTCCAGAGGGTTAAAACCTAATCTGGTTAATAGAAGCATAATATTAAAGAGAAATCTGTAGATTTAAGAGACGAAGGAAGAATAGTTCAGCAGAGGGAACATGAGACAGGAAGTAAGAAGAAACACACACATTTGAGGGATTTAATGAGGTTCATTACAACTGGGCCACAGTGGGGAAGAAGGGCAGGAAAAGGAAGGAGGGACCGTTTTATAAAGGGTTTTGTAAACTGTGATAAGAGTTTGAGTTAAAAGCAATGAAAAGCCATGGGAAGGTTGTGAAGGAGGGAAAGAACGAGATAACCTTGGCATAATTTAAGGAAAACATATCACATCTATTATTTTCTATTCTATGTCTTAAACGAGTTTCACTGTTCTCTTATTCTAAATACTTTAAGGAGCTAAATTAAAAGAACATCTATATGTGATTTGGGTGTGTTAACAGTAAACTTTCCATGCAGCACAGGTAAGTATGTAAAATGTTATTTTTCCAAAGTAATTCCTTGACTCCTGATTAGCATCACAAAATAGATAAGGTTTAACAGTTGACTAATAGGTAATTCTATCTTCCTCTTTTATTTGAAACCAGTCAGCTCTAAATTATTCATGTTAACTGAAGAACAGATAGCTGCAGGACCTAAAATGATTGATAATCTAGATCGTTTCTATTTCACTTTGGAATGTGCTTTTTAATTTTCATTTAAACATGGTATCCCTGAAATCTAGGAATTTGCTTAAAGCTACACTGCAGAAAAGGGCAAATCCATAATACATAATCTTGTGACCCATCCCATACAGAGTGCTGAAAGCATGTTTTAGGCTGCTGTCAAGTCCTAGTAGAGTGGTTTATAATTTTCTTACACTTTTGTATTCTGACTTTTTCTTTAAAACAAGCCTAAGTAGCTTTATTATTCTGATAAGAAAAACTTTTCCACACAGAAAACAAAGAGTAGCAGTACCCTTTCAAATCTTGAGAAATGGCAGGTTAAATAATTTAGCTTAGAGCTTCTCTGAAGAACAAGGCATTTAAAAAAATATTAATTAAAAGAACATATAGTAACATTAACAAAGCAATGTAGTATTTAGGTTTGCATATGGATGACTTGAATAATAACTATATTCTAAAATACTTTGTGGAAAATACTAAAATGGACAGAATTTCAGCAATCAATGGAGAACAAAAACAGGGATGTTAGATTTTTAAACATTTTTTGATAGAGATCATTGATTACATTAAAGGTTTATTTTTGAACTGTATATCAAGGAATGAGAAACGCTTTTACAATCAAAGCTAATTAAAACAGCAAACATGCTGACAGTATTTTTACTTAAAATATTTAACATTTTAAAATATATGAATATTAAGGCAGAATCTTATTCTGAAAATTAAAGAATCAGGACAACCCCTTTTTACCTTTTTATATAGGTAATAAAAATATCTTGATATTAGCAATCACTTCCAGCTTTGTGCCATTCTCAAATAAAAAAATTAGAAATGTGGTTTAATGGAGTTTTATTTCTTTAAAGGGGAAAAGGGTTGTTTCTTAACATAGAAACCCAGTTATTTTCTGATATTGTTAGCTGAGGCTGTATAATTATTGACTTAATTATTTGGAAAAATCATGGGTGGACCTTATACCAGCTGTACCTAATAACTTTGTTTAGGACTCTACAATACGATGTGTTATATGAGGAATCTATAACATGATGATGCTTTTAGATAATACAGTACCTCGGTTTTCAATTCTTAAAAAAAGACCAAACCTCAAAACATTCTGATTTTGTTGTTTGAAAAATTGTTTTCATTTTAATGATCTGAGTTAGTAACAAACAAATATACAAAATTGTCTTTTCACATTTCCATACATTGTATTATGGAACACTTAAAACTCTGGACTACAAATGCAAGTTTCTTTGTATCTCTTTGTATCCTTAACTTCAATTGTTGTCCCGTATAAATAAAGGTGATTTGCAAAAAACATGCATTTGTGAACACAGATGCCAAAAGTTGCACATGTAAGTTAATGCACAACCAATAGTATACATTGTTCATTTGTGCAGTTTATGTGTCAAGTGCAACTGACACAAAAACAGTTATCCTGGGATATTTCACTCTATTTAAAAAGTATTTTTGAGAAACATGGAACTATAGCTTAAAACAAAAAATATATTCTACAAATACAATAAAATTCACAAATTGTACATCTGAAGAAACTTTGGGGACCCAAAGCTGATTCAAGAACCCTGCTGCTATGTTGGTTTATGGGTATATCTCCAAAGTCATAGGATGGAAAGTAGCTGCTCTAATGAAAATAAATATGTATAGTAAAAGGAAAGTGATACTTTACAAAGGTAATCTGAACATCTTCTAAGCCATTTTAAATTAAGATTTTCCCATTTTACCAGTTTCTATTTGATAGTATAATTGAAGATGGACAGTTTCTATTGTTGACTTACTATAATGTATAAATCATTATAAATTGATGATTTCTTTAGAGGATCAAATAAGTGGATAACTGGGTTATCATGCAAAGAACAAGGAGGCCACTTCTCCAGCCACTAATATGAACTAGAAATAAACACCTACGTGATTTTTTATATTAAATTATTTCCAGATATCTGTAGGTAGAAAAATCTAATCTTTCTTAAAAATGTTTTCTTGGGGAGAATGGGGTGAAGGATTAAAGAAGTACAAATTAGTAGTTGATAGTTGGGCACGAGGATGGGGAACACGGCACAGGGAATGCAGTTAGCATTAATATGATGGCTAAGTGGAGGGCCAGGGGAGGGAGGGAGCAATTGGGGGAATCGTTTTATGAACAATATAGATGTCTAACCAAGGTACTGTATACTTGAAACTAATTTAAGTAAATTTATTTTTTTTAAAAAATGTTTTCTTGGGTTGTGGCAACATGTGCTTTACCACTTTAACTCAATCTACAACCTAAAGTTATTTTTATATTATAAATTTCAAACTCCCTGGCAAGGGATGTGAAAACTAACCAGCTAAATATTTATTCAACTTCAAAGGATGGACTTATGTATGGTTGTCGTAATTGTCCCATTTTCCTCTAAAGCCCGAGTTTGATGTCCTCGCCTATGTGATATGGATCAAATGAGAAGACGGTACAAAATAATTGGGTCTCCTCCGGGCAGTATCACAGGCTTGGCCTCTGATATTACGAAAACACTTGTTTTATTAAAATGAATACAACTCCAAACAGTATGAGGACATCTATAGTTGAAAAGGAAATGGGTGGTTTTCTACAGGAAACATCCCTGTTTTCCATGGGCCTTGTCATGAAGAAAATGTGGCTAGTGATTTCAAACATGTACTTCAAGAGTTACCTGTGAGATGGCTTTTAAAAATATTTAAACCATCAATGATTCAAGCAAGTAAGCTGGGGAAATAATGTAAAAACGTATACTTATAACACTACATTAGAAGATGTAGTTATCTACTTTGCACTTTGGAAATGAAAGAAACCAATTCTGTCCAGAGTCAATATCAGAAAGAGATATGGCTGCTTCCTACTCTTCTACACTTAGCAAAATTAATTTTTTTGATGTTCTCACTGCTGATATTCTTATTTGAGTTAGGCAAATGAATCTAATAGGTTATTCTTGTTTTCAAAATAAGCTGCCTAAACAGTATTTTTTTAAACTTTCAGAAATGGAACATTTAACCTTTGAAAGGAACTTCGATTACTGATTATCTTGTCTAATGGCAGGTCAAAGATTGCTGAATTAAGGATTATTGCTTTTAAAAAGATAACTATCAGAAATAAATATGTAAGCTTAACTCAAATACTCATTTTTCACTCAATGCTACAATTTTTTATTCTCAAATCAAATCAAATGTTACCTTCAATTCTTGCCAGTTTACTGAGGTTTTTAATTATAAGAAGTTGGCCCGTTAACTCGAAATCAAGACAATAGCAATAGCCACATAAGCTTGTCTTATTTGGGCATTGAGCAGTAATACTGCTTTCTTGATAGGACTTAAGGCACTAAATGGTGGTAAAATAAACAAAAGTATGATGATTAACAACTTCTTTAGAATCCTAAAAAAGGAGATTATTTAGAAGGACACTAGTAAATCTTTTTCTCAAACAAATAAGGCATCCTGTTGGCAAACACAAATAAAACACATGTTGAACCTAATACATTCATTCACTGTCTCAGCTAAACTACTTGACACACTAGCTAAGCAAACAAAGGGAGCTACGATAGCAGGTGTGCAGGTTGGAAAGGCACCAAGAGAGGGCTCTACAACTTCCAGTTCTAAGAGTCCGGTAAGCTGTGTTTAACACTGCATGCAGTCCAATTGTAAATTTTATTCTTTAAAATGTATATATGGTTCGATTTTTGTTTCAACAAATCAGTTAATCAAGTGCTAGTTTAGTAAAAAATTTATTTTCATGAATCAGAATTACTGCAGTGTCTCACACAACCCCATTTATAAAGCTAAACTAATTCTAGTACTCGATGCATATTCTGGATAACACTGAAGCAAATCTGTATAAACAAAAATGGTAACCTCGAGATAGAATTCACAATAGAAATTCGATATATAACTAAGATTTACTGAAAATAATGAAAAGTGTAGTACAGATACATCAAACATAATTATAACCACAACATTTTCCTTGTGAAAAATACAACTATTAGTGAAATAAAATGTACAATTGAAAAATTTTCCAAAGGAAAAACAGTATAAAGGAAAATACTTTTCTTTGAGATAGGGAAAATAGTATGTCATTGTTTTTTTATCACAATATAATTTGACACAAAAAGCAGTCATAGAATTGCACCAATTCCACATCCAGTTTCCTGAACATGTTAAGAGTAAAAGGAGTTCGTAAAGCAGAATGCAGTTTCTGAATTTCATATTTTAAATTGATGATATTCTCATACAGAATGTCATAGCACACCAGACATGTTTACATAATGTACAATACTTTGTGTTGTGGCCAGACATGAACACAAACATGATTTCTGCCACCTTTCTTTCATTCTGGTGTTTAGTCAGAGTCAGGAAAAAATAATCAAGCTACTTAAGTGTTATCTCTCTAGCAATAAAGAAAAATTATATTTAGTGCATGCTTCATCATTTGTCAAAAAACATCTGTGAAAATAAAACTCAGTTACCCAATGGTTTATAAAATAGAAAAATCATTCATTAGGATAAAAATGTGGTGGGATTTAGGTCCATTTCCGAAGGACTGACTCCCTTGGCAGCACCACTGTCCTTTAGCAGAGGTCATGAGGCAGCCTCCATAATCACAGCAGGGTTGCCTGCAGGAGACCACTGCTTGACACTTGATTATCTGAGGCCCTACAGCCTCTGTGATCACCCCCCTGCCCTCCACCATCCATTTCATTAGTGCTATAAAGTAGATGGAATTTTTGTGAAAATGTTAGGAACATTTCTGCTGTACATGATTTAGAAGTTCTCCAAATTTTTCAAATAGGTCTTCTACCCATTTCACATTTTTCATACAAAGTTGAACAATTTCTTCTTGTCCTAAATCTTCATTTTTTTTCTGCACAGAAGAAATCTAAAATAAAGAGAATCGCTACATTAGCTTATACTTATTTATCACTTTATAAGCTCTTCAGAAAGGCTTACTATTTCTATATCCTGAATGAAAAGAGGATTTACTAATTCACCAAGTACTGATCTTTTTAAAAATACATCCATGGAAAATGATTATTTGATATAAATTTGGATGAAGTCTAATCCTATCATTTTTGGCTCCATGGGGGCAGGGAAGAAGGCTAAGAAAAGTGGTTCAGTATTCTCACTTCCTTTCAACTGTGTTAAAAGCAGAATGACAAAATTTGAGTTCAATTCTTCATTTCAGAGCATTGTAAAACCAAGTCAATATATTTTGCATGACCATCTTTACTAAATATAGGTTAGCTTTATGAATATTGTTTCATACCAGACCATTATCAAATATATCAGGTAGATGTATCATCTTAACCCTTTTTAATTAAAAAACTAATAATGCTAGTTAAAAAAAGGTAGTACTGTCTCCAACCATTTAAATTGAGGAAATTAATCCTTATATGCCATCTACAAAGTGGTATTATTGTCATACATAATTTCTGAGCAACTTAAATGATACTTAAAAGCTATAATTAAATTTTAACTATTATTTCTTCACACCAAAACCCCATTTTTCTGCAGTTACATGGGATAGGGCCATTTTAGTGATAAGAAAGACAGCAAGATATCAAAGAAGAGACTAAAATGAATTAAAACAGGGTCAGTATACATTATGAGAGAAAGTACAGTAAGTACCATATTATGTCACTGTAAAGCAAGCATTAACAGCTTAAAAACATTACCACTTACAGCTCTGAAAAGTCGTGAGCCTCAAAGGTTTGAGCACAACACAAAGAGAGGCTCAGATTAATAAATTTTCTAATTATTTACAAGAAAATATAGACATTTTTAAATAATTCTCTTTAAAACATTAAATTTCCTTAAAGTTTGGAAAAACATACATTTTCTTTTTTAAATAAGTGAAAAAAGAATTACCTCATCTTTACATATCAGATAAACATGATATTTATAATGATGGAGTGAATGATACAAAGAATACAACTGTATTTTCTCTGGATCAACAGCAAACTCCTATAAAAAGAAAAGAGTTTATAGACATATATATTTCATGGAGCATCTGAACTAAGATTAGTTTTACAAAAGTACTAGACCAAGTCTCAATGGAAATCTTAAGTGACTTGAATGACTAGATATTAGCTGGTATTAATAAAGTATTATTAACAAGAGGCTTGTTCAAAATAAGAATTTAAATTGTAATTTTAAAATCTTCATTCTTTTTCTTGAATATAAATATATACTATTTCAAAAGACTTAAACAATATAGAAAAATTTAAATAGTAAACATGACTCATGAAGTAAAAGAACCCTATAATCTCTTGCTTCAGAGATAAATAACAAGGTTAACAGAATGTTACATATTCTTCCCTTATAACACATATCAACACTAATTTTGTAGTGGAAGTGAATCATACCATACAGATTGTTCTGCAATTATATTTTTTATAACTTGTTTTTTACCTAACTAAACCTTGGATATCTATTTATTACATATATCACCCCTTAATATAAATTATATGAAGGTAGAGATTTTTGACCATTTCTCACTACTGTATTCCTAGTACTTAGAACCGTATTTGGCGTACTATAGGCATTAAAAAACTTTTTTTTTTTTTACACCTACAGCACCTGGTCTTCCTAGGTGGTCTTCTATCCAAGTACTAATCAGGCTCGACCTGCTTAGCTTCCGAGATCAGACGGAATTGGGCTTGTTCAGTAAAAAACTTTTTTATTGAAAGAAAGAATGAATCTATCTCTTTTTAAAAAGTGAATAGTATTGTATTAACTGAGTGGCTCTTTATTTATCCAGCCTCACACTGGTGATACATAACTAGATTGTTCTTACAAATAATTCTGCAATTAGGAAAGGCATGTTTTTATGCATTTATGAATGTACTTCTACAGAATATATTTTTCTGTATCAATGAACAATTGATATGTTGCTAAACTGTTTTCCAAAAATGCGGTAATTTAGAACATCGTAAAAAATGAATGAATTCCAGCTTTAAGAATTTTGCAGATATATAATCAATATGGAATCTTACAGAATATGTGTTGTATGTATGTACTTGTTTATCTGAATGCATTTGTATCCAATGACAAAAAAACTGTAAAAATATAACTACAAGCATGGGATGATTCCTTGTTTATTAGCCTATTCAAAAACTTTGTGAGCACTCACAATATGCCAGATACTATGCTAGACAGTGGAGAAAAACAAAGAATTAAGACTGAATCCCTGCTTCTTAGGCCAGTGCTGCTCATTCCTACTTGAAAAAACTTCACAGTTACCAACAATATAGTAAAATATTTGCTTTTTTTCAGTGTTTTAAGTTGGAATTATAGTAACTGGAAGAGATATAATGACATCAATCAATATATACTTACTTGTGCAGATTTAGTGGTTGTTTTAGAAGTCCTTAGAGTTTTCTTATTATAAGCTTTGCCGTTCATTTTGATTTTAGAAATAGCAGATCCCCCACTTTTTGCTTTAGAGTCTCGAGTAATTATTGTTAGTTCAGGAAAACTTTCCAAAGCGTTCTTTAAAATAAAGCAAAAATAATAGACTGACATCAGAAGGAAAACTAATCTAAACTACTTCCAGTTATTCAAATTTTATTTTTACTTATTTATTCATTTATTTTTTATAGCAGAAAAGAATAGCTTTATTAGAAGGGAAAGTAAAGCAACAGTACACTTCCAGACGTGGAAGCGGGCCTGAGCAAAAGAAGAGTGGCTCAGAGGGCTCAAGGGCCTCAAATTTTATTTAAAAAATATAGAAATGTATGCATACATGTACATATACACACAAATATATGTGGGGAGTGTGGTAAATACATACACTATACACACACACAGGGTGTTAAACATGACCAAATTCTTTGTATCTCCTCTCATTAAGATGTGGAATCTAACTAGACTTATTGTGGTGATCATTTTGCAATATCTACATATATTGAATCATTATTGTTGTACACCTGAAACTAATATAATGTGTGTCAATTATACCTCAGTGAAAAAAAGTGGAATCTATTTCCCCATCCTTTGAATCTGGGCCAACCTTATGACTTACTTTAAGCAGCAGCACGTGATGCTGTAGGGAACCCCTGAATGACACAGAAGTCTGTGTAGTAATGTCTTCCTGGTTTCAAGGTAGGGGAAAGAGGACCATATACAGATGCTCTTCGAGTCACAATGGGGTTGTGTCCTGAGAAACCCATGTTAAGTTGAAAATGTCATAATTTGAAAATTCATTTAATATTACACTATAGAGTATCGTTGTCCGCCCTCACGATTGCATAGCTGGCTGGGAACTGTGGCTTGCTACTGCTGTCCAGCATCACAAGAGAGTGTCATACTACATATCACTAGCTCAGGAAAATATCAAAATTCAAAATCTGAAGTACAGTTTCTACTGAATGAATACATATCATTTTTGCACCACCTTAAAGTCAAGAAATTGTTAAGCTGAACCATTGTAAATTGGAGACCATCTGTATATGTTTCTTTAAAGCTCTACAAATTAAACCACTGTTAACACCCTGAAACTTGGCCTACCCCTGCTATAAAAGAATTCATCTGCTCCTCAAGATGAAGACAGAGGAAGACAAGAAGCACTGTTATGTTCCTCTGGCTTCCCCACTTCTCTTGCTTCTTTTGACTACAGGAAAACCATTTGTGACTTAAGAGTGTAGAACAGCTTGATGAGTTTCCTGACCACAGTAACAGAGTAGTTAGTTACCACTGATATCTGGTGGCCGTGTGGCAGAACCACTTCCAGTCCATTCTTTAAAAGCCTCTGGCATAATCTGCCCTTACCTTCTTGGCAAACCATCCTTACATGAAAAGCTATAAACAATAACTGAATGATATTTGTAGCTAAAATTAACTAGTTTGAATATTTTTTAAAAAAACTGAGTTACTAGTATCATTTACAGTTTTGATACTAAAGGGTTCAAGTGTTCTCATTATTTTTTCCCCATTTATTACACAGAATGTAGTTTTCATTTGATAAGCTCCACTGTTTTATAAACACTTACAACCTTTAAGGCCACTCCTTTCCAAACCCTGTATGAGTTCCAAAGCACCTGGTATTGTGACCCCCAAAACACTGCATTTTTAAACATAACCTAATATTTTTAAACTTAAGAATAGGAGCGAACTAAGTTTCATTCGATAGAAACAATAGAATTTGGGCCATTTCCTACCAAAGTAAATCGCCATTAATTTCTAGCTTCATTTTCTTAGATTATTTATGCTTTTATTACAGACTTTCGCACTTTCCATATAAAACGTGCCCAGGCTTGAAAAATTTTGGACCCAGAATTACTGTTTACAACAAATGAAATTTAAAGACAAAAAACTGATTCTACATTTGGAAACAATGAGCACTAGGTTGATGAAGATGAAAAGAGAAAATTTAAATGATCTTTCTAATAAGTACAAGAAGCTAAAGATGATTGAAGTACACAGATTTTCAGGGAAAACTAGAACATCATTTAGTTCAAATGGCTTTAGGATTCCTAAAATTACCAAGATCATTACAGGAAGTGGTGCTAATTATTTCTAAAGAACAGAATATATTTTATAATCTACTGTTTATAATATTTTACATTAAATCATTCTAACTTTTATATTTTGGATTTGTAATACAAATTGCTATAGATGAAAATTATCAAAATTAGTAACTATAATTTCAAAATTAGAAATTTAATGTTTCCTCTGTGAAAGTAAGAAACTATTGTATAAGCTTTAAAGATTAACTGAGTCTATAAAATTCCAAGTTGTGTCTATTTTAATACAAGTTATTAGAGAACTGGTTTGACATTTTAAAAATGGTTAGCCAAAACTGTGTTATTAAGATTTAATAACTCTTTAAGAAAACATACATCTAAGACAGTCTCCTGTCTCTAGAAAATACGGTGTTTCTCATAGGAATATTTCATATGAAGATAGCATTTAAGAGGAAAATACTTGACTAGTAGTCAGTTGACCAAATTCTTAGTAATGGGCTTCTTATTAGCTTCTGACTTTTTTTTTTCTTTGCAAGTGCAAGTCAGCAAAAAATGTAGAGTTTGGTGTCATTTAACTTCAAACTCAATCTCAGAGCCTTAATTTTTCACCTAGTCAGTTTTCACTTTTATGCAGAGTTCAGATAAAACAAGGATGTGAAAAAGCTACACAAATTACCCAAAGGAGTTGAAAATGTACATCCACACAAAAATCTGCACATGGATGTATATAGCAGCTTTACTGATAATTGCCTGGGGAGGTTGTACACGTGTGGGGACAGGAGACATGGAAACTCTGTACTTTCTGCCCAATTTTGCTGTGAAGCTAAAACTTCTCTAAAAAAAATTATATTAATAAACTATACTAATGTATAAAAAAATTTCTCCCAAGATATACAGACTCAAGTGATTCTAGATGTTATTATGTTACACTCTAATTAAGAAAAAGCTGGAGATTTTTTGGCTACTAAATACCTTCTGTGATAAATTTTCTGACTTTAGACTAGCTTACTGTTGTTCTATATTTCAGGTAACACCAAAAACAATTTATAGTGCCAAGATATATTAACGCATATAATTAGATATATATCTCCTGCCATTATGTGAGGATTAATTTTTCCTCAGATATTAGGTAAATGAGGCAAGTAAGGGGAATTTTGATAACTGCTAAGAAGAGGCTGATTCTAATTATAGAGGAAATGGGAAAATTTTGAAAAGGTTTAAAAGTAAAGATTGGACTATATCGGTAGTTTAAAGGAAGTACTTTGAAAACATTTGGCAATTATTATATAGAAGGAATAAAAGATGAATATGAAAGCCTGAAAAATGAATTTAAGCAGAGAAAAATAAATGATTAATACTAAGAATGTGCTTAATAAAATGACAAGCTAAACACTCATAATAAATAAAACTCAAATTTTTATTGAATAGAAAACTTTATAAAATGGATAATGACTCATAAATTTTCCTTCCTATTATATTTAAGACCATGACTGCCAGAGTTCGCTAATAAATCATCTGAAAGAAATACCTTGAATGACTGATCCAAATGAAGATTCAAAAGAAGTCTCTTTCGGTTATCATTCAGCATGCTATCTATTTTTTTCATATGAGGCAAAAGTAGCTCATCTAAAACAAGATAAAAATTTATTGTTAACAGGATAAACTATCAACACAAAAACTGAAAAATCGATCTTTTCCTCATAACATTAATATATTAAGACATTAAATTCATTGGCTTATGTAAAAGTACTGCTTTTAAAATACTGGACATGAAACTTTCTAAACAAAAGCTAACTTGAAAAGTAGGTTTATAATAGCCAAATGAGAAAGAAACAGTATAGCATGATAGGATCAAAAATCCTAGGTTGAACCTTGTCTCTGCCACCAGAATTGATTGATGGCAGCGATGTGAAGAGTGGACAAGCTGCCAGATTTCTCCAGATCGCATTTATCACCCGAACAATGATAGTATTACAGCATATAAATTTATCTAACATTATGAAATTTTGTTAAATACAGAGTATGATATTCTTAATTCACTGTAGTTTAGGGCAAAGAAAAAGGGGAAGAAAAATGATCAAAAACACAAGAGAAGAGGCAACATAGTTATTTTAGAAAATGGGAGAGTATAACAAAGATTCCTACCCAAAACTTTTGCTTTCTTTTTTATCCCTCTGAACTTTAAGCTTTTTTAAGAAAAGCACTTTCAGAGTATAAGATAAATTTGTTCAAATATTCATACAATTCATGAAAAGGTATGACCATTTTATAGATTCAACATATATTATCATGACTTTGTTAACTGACAATGTATAGGTATATATTGCAAATACCATATATTAGACATGTAACCAAAAGACAAGAATAAAAAAGATCAAGAAAGTACTACCAAGAAAGTACTACTTAGTGACTGTACCATTGCTTTTCTCTAAGGCTTGCATTGTGTCAGGGTCCAAAGCAATGCTAACAAGCAATTCCATGTAACTCTTAAAGGTTTCCTTCATTGCTCTTGTGTTCAAAAAACGAGTGACAAAGGGAGCTGGAGGATCAAATTCTGGGAGGGAGAAAAGACGAAAAATTAAATATTCCTTCCTGACAACTTTAAAAACATGTTACTCTTTAACAAGAGCCTACAAACAGATAAAAGGTTGTAGATAAAATTTCTCAAATTAAGGTTCTCCTACTCTGCCTTTGAAAACACCTCAGGTAAGAGATTCTCAAAGATGGTTTGCACATCACATCCACTGGAAAACTTCTAAAACGACATTAAAAACTAGATTGCTGGACTTATTAAAACAGAATCTTGGGTGGGTGGGTGGTACTGGCAATGAAGTTTAAATATTATTTATACTCTGAAGGTGGCTCTGAAGCCCAGCACCAGCCCAGCATTTGGAAACATCAGCCTCACAGGAACCTGATTCTCCTCCCCCAACCCCACTACAGACATCTGCTGGTAGGTTGTGCTGTTCCAGAACGATGGTTTCTCTATATTGAGGCAGTAAAGAAATCGTAAAACGGCCAATGTATGAGTTAGTAGATATCTCTTCTTTTCACTTCTACACTTAAATTACTGTAAAATTCTAGTCTAGAGTCAAGACATAATAAAAAAATTTTTTAATGTAAACAGCCTGTGCATAGAAATCATTTTACTCAAATTCAGTGGCAAGAACTGCAAGATTAGAAGTGGGTTTCAATTTTGACTTTTTTTCATTCAAATATATAACTATTATCATAGCTTTTAACAGCAGTTGTTACCGTATGGTCTAAGAACCCTACGACCCTTTCAGGGGTCTCTGATGTCAAAATAAGAGACCCCTGAAAATAACAACAGTAAGATATTATATACCTTTTTTACTCAGTTGACATGTGTAAAAGTAATGTTGGGTAAAACTGCTGATGCCTTATATAGCATGAATCAAGGCAGTGACACTGAACTCTACTAGTAGCCATATATTTTGCCATGACTTTATCATCTCAGTGTTATGATTTTGAGGGGAGGAAAAAAATATAATGTCATGTAAGTCATAAAGCAGTAAAAATAATTAATTGTATTAAGTATTTCTTCTTGAGTAAATGTCTTAATAGTATGATGAAATGAGAGGTACATATAAAGCACTTCTGCTATGAAGTATGATGGTTATCTCCAGGAAGATCATCCAAGCAACTGTTTGAGTTATAAACTAGATACTTTTCCCCTTATGGGACACCATTTTTATTTGAAAGAATGATTGACAGGCACACTATGCCTATTCAGACTTGCATATCTGGCAGACATTTTCTTAAAAATTAATGAAGTGAATCTGTCACTTTAAGGAAAACAAGTAACAGTATGTATTTTCAAATCATATATGAAGGGTTTAACACCTAGAATATATAAGGAACAACAACTCAAGAATGACAGGAAAAATGACCCAATTAAAAAAATGGGCAAAGGATCTGAATAGACATTTCTCTAAAGAAGATAAGCAAATGTCCAGTTAAGTACATGAAAAGATGCTCAAGATCACTGATCATTAGAGAAATACAAATCAAAGCCACAATAAGACACCATTTCACACCTGCTATATTTTTTAAAAAAAGGGGCTGGTGAGGATATAAAGAACTGGAATCCCCATGCATTGCTCATAGGAATGTAAAATGGAGGGAGCATGGTGGAAAACAGTTTGGTGGTTCCTCAAAAATTATAAACATATAATTATATGACTCAGCAATTCCATTCCTAGGTATATACCCTAAAGAACTGAAAGCAAAGACACAAACAGATATTTTTATGCCAATGTTCACTGTAGCATTATTTATAATAGCCAAAAGGTGGAACAACCCAAGTGTCCATCAATAGATAAGATAAACAAAATGAACATACAAGGGATAAACTTAAAATGGAATAGTATTCATTCAATAAAAAGGAATAAGGTTCTAATATATGTGAACCTTGAAATCATTATATATGAAATAAGCCAGATACACTTATATAAGATATTTAGAATAGGCAAGTTCATGAAGACAGTAGCTGGGGGAAGGGGAGAATGGGGAGTTATTGCTTAATAGTTACAACTTTTCTGTTTGGGGTGATGAAAAAGTTCTGGAAATAGTTGTGATACTTGTACAATATGAACATAATGCTACAAAGAGCTCACTTAAAAATAGTTAAAATGGCAAAATTTGTTATATATTTTACAAATTTTTAAAATATAGAAAAAGAAACAATATGTATACCAATGAACAAATATTTTCACATAACCAATGAATGTTATAAAATCATTCATAGAAGTTATATTCAAAGAACAAGATAAACCCATAGATTTTAATGTAACAAGCATGAAAAGTTGAAGAAACTATTATTTGTCAAGTTTATCAAGTAAAATCTTTGAGTATCAAATAAAAATATCCATAATTATCTGAAAAGGTAATTTAAATACTCCTCCCTTTCTCAACTACATATATAAGCAAGGCTGGGTTTTCTTCATGTATTTTAACCAAAATAATGTATAATAAATTGAATGTAGAAGCATACATGAAAATGCTACTCTTTTAAATACTGTTTATGAAAATAGTTGTTAAAAAAACTTATGTTAATATCTAATTATTTTTTAAATTTCTGTTTTAATTGATATTTGGTAATATCAATAGATATAGCTCACAGAAACAAGTGTCTTGGAATCTTCAATAAATTTGAAGATTATAAAGAAGTTCTGAAACAAACAGTTTGGAAACCACCAGCCTATAAATCTATATTTATTATCAATATTTGCCTTCTTTTCAAGAAGCACTAAAAATGTTTACCTAATTATTAGTGACACCTAGTGGTAACTCAAGTTACCAATGAAAAAACTTTTTTCTTGTCCTTTGAGGAAGCTGTATAATTGAGAGCAAACTCAGAACCCAAACCTCTCTATTCTAAATGGTAGGTAGGAATGCTAACTGCAAAAATTATGTATAATGTCTTCTATATATACTCAAAGCACTGAATTTCTTTATAAATTCTAATGAGCACACATCTAAACAACCATTCCTAAGTAGCTTTCAAAAACAATACATTTGAAGTTGGCTTCCAAACTGAAGAATTTTTATTATGATTCTATTCCAATAATCTCTTAAGATGATATTTGTAACATCAGAAACCATTCTGGGCATCAACCTCAACAGTACCCCCAACACCCAATGCATCATTCAAGTTCTGCCAAGATTACATCCTGAATTTCTCAAACGTGTCCTCTCTCCTCCATCCCTGCTGCTACAACTTAGGTTCAGACTTGTAATTTATATCTGAACTATGATGTCTTATCATTCAAATTCACATTTCACTTCACCATGTTGTTCCCTACTTAAATCCTTCCAAGGACTCTCCTTTGCTTACAGGATCCCAAGCTTTTTAGCTTTATGTAGCATGACATACACAGCCTTCCATCAACTTTTCATCTTTTCCTGCCTACCTTCAACTTTATGTTCTAGAATGGTCAGCAAACATTTTCTGTAAAAGGCCAGATGGTAAATATTTGAGGCTTTAATAGTCATGTGCTATCTGTAACAACTACTCAAATCTGCCATTGTAGTCGGGATACAACTATAAAAAATACGTAAATGAATCAGTGTTCTAATAAAACTTTATAAGAATAGGCTACAGATCAGATTTGGTCCACTGACCATAGTTTGCCACCTCTACACTAGACTACTAAAATGCTTGAAATTTCTTGCATATATTATACGGTAAGTCTGATGGCTAATGGAATGTGTGCTGGTATATATTTATGTTTTACAACTATCTCAAGTTTTATTTCTAATAAAATAAATTTATCTATAACTACATAAATGTTCTTTGGTGTCTTCAACAGTTTTTAAGAGTATACAAGGGTTCTAAAATAAAAAAAAAATTGATAGCTGCTGATATATTTTAGCCTTTTCATTTTATAAAGAGAACTAAGGCTTTTTATAAAAGAGAGGTTTCCTAGCTTAGACATGGGCAACTGGTTGGCTAGTGGCTGTATGCATTATAGTATATAACATATCATATAATACACAGTATAGTAGTATGCATTCTATAATTGATAAATATTCCACATATATGGAAGTATACATTATTACATATGTTACTATATGTAGTTTCAGAGCTGCAGCTTCCTAGGCATGTTTTACTCTTTTCTTCTAGCATACACACAAACTCAGAAATTTAGAACTAGAGGACTCTTAGTAAATCATCTGATCTAATCCTTATCCTACCTAAAGAAGTGAGATAACTGGAATTTCTAAGGGTAGAACTCATACAGGTCTTTGAGTTCACTGCTTTTTCTATTTTACAAGGCTGTATATGTGGGCAAACTGTGCTCAGGGAAAGTGAATTTATTTTTATAAAAGTCTAAGCAGAATTTAGGTAGATAAATCTCCTCCAAAATAAATAAATCTTGAATCGTCAGCATCACTGTTCCTCTCCATTCATGGAGATAATCTAAAGTAATCAAGGTATTCATTTCATGGAGAACTCACCCTCATCACTACTAGTAGAATGGATCTCAGGAGATGAGTCAGATTGGGATGATGAAAATTCTTCTTTCCATTTCTTCCGTTTCTTTGGTGGTGGCTCAGCCTTTACTTTTAGCTGTTTACCTTTGGGTTTCATGGAAGGGGCTTTTGTAGTTGTAGTTTTTGGTGTTGGAAGATCAGAAGTTTTACTGCTACTACTTGGCTTAGCCTGAACAGTTCTGCAGTGTTATAAACAGACTTCATTAACACAATGAACTCCTGTCAAATGAAAATAAATTAGCCAAAAAAAAAAGAAAAGGAAGGAAGGAAGGAAGGAAAGAAAGAGAAAGCAAGCGAGAGAGAGAAAGAGAAAGCAAGCGAGAGAGAGAGAGAGAGAGAGAGATTTTGGAAGAGTTTAACTACCTCACCCGCACCTCCAAAATAAAGTCCAAGTCCTATACCTCTCAAATGATGATTCCCCTCAAATTCTCTTGAAATATACTCTTTAATCACTGACATTCAATATTCAGTTATTAGAGGACTATTAATTCAATCCCTATTTCTCACTTTACTCCTCCCCTCCCTTTATGAACTAATTTCCCCAAGTATGAGGCTGTACAACAGATGACCAGAGGGCTTTGGGAGGTAATGCATGATAAACCCTTGAGAGCTACATCTAGCTCTCACAGGTTCTGGTGGTACAGGTTTTGATATAGATAGAGACCCAACTGCATCTGTCCTAGAGCCTCTCAAGAAGATTTGCTATGTGCTAATTCTGGAGATGTGAATGGATGAAATTCCACTATAAAAATAAGGTGGGCTGCTTCTAATAAGTTGGAATTAATTAAACTAGACCTTCTTAACATTAGATTGAGAAAAACTAGAGTCACACCCCTTTCCCATACAGATCACAGGGAATGTGGCTACATCAGTCATCTCCCAGATTCATGCTCCAGACAATCCAGAGTTACATTAATAGATGATAACCCTACAGTATACTTGTCTAGTAATATACAAGTCTTATAGCTTTTTTCTCAAAATTTATTTCATTTTAAATTTGACATACCATTAATATTTTTATTTTATGGATTAAAAAAGGACTTCACAAAAAGCTGGACTCAATCCTTTTGACTCTAACTCCGTTTTTTTTTTTCTCTCACTACACTAGGGTAACATCAAAAGGACTAACAGAAAGAAGAGGGCACCCATTCCATCACAAATAGTCACGATTTATAATTCCTGTCTCACTACTTTAAAAGGAATCTATTATTACACCAGGCATTGAATTTTTAGACTTATAAATAATGAAAGAAATCAGTCTCTTTAATTGATATAATTCTTTGTACAAGACATCACCATAATAAGCCTTCCAATAATCACTATGCAAATATATAAAAAAAATAAATACCTGATAGTTTGTGAAGGCTTACTTCTTGGTTTTTTAGAACACACTCTGACATATTCCTTTTTGTTTGCGTTTTCGATGAACTTCACGTATATCCTTTTGTATTTACTCTTTGCATCTCCAAAATATCCAAGGTACTAAGGAAAAAAACACTTTGAATTACTTAATTACACATTCTGTACACACAATATTATTACTTTCTTAGCTTCACTGGCTATCATACAGCCATCCTTCAAGTTTTTAAATACGCAGCTTTGACTAGGCTAATTTCACCCCCAATAAAAATAATCCTAGGCTCAATCTTAACTGCAAGCCCATACATATAAACAATCTAGGTTGGCTAATCATCAGATGCTTGCTTACTTAATGCTATTAAACAACTACATAGGTACAAAAGAATAACTTCTGTAAGTCTTCTGGTAAATCAGGGTATTTCACTGACAGAATAATCAACATAAGAGCCTCTGAGTCCATTTGAACTCTTCACAAACTAGCACTTATTCCTTTTCTTGTTATTAAAAAAAAAAAAAAAGGTTAAGCAATAGTATAAAGTGTTTTAATTTTAGGTAGCTGGTATTTATATATTTTTATTTTAAAATCAGATGATTAGAGTGTCATATACAGGCACACCTAGTTTTACTGCACTTCACTTTACTGCACTTCAGAGATGTTGTGCTTTTTACAAATTGAAGGCAAGACCCTCCACCGGCAAAAAGATTATGACTCACTTCATTGTGGTCTGGAACTGAACCTGCAGTATCTCCGAGGTATGCCTGTACTGTCATTCATATTTTATGCTATTTTATATTAGAAGTGCTCAATATAAAATATATTTAATTTAAATCATTCTATATTTTCCCCAGGACCACTGTCAAAAAACAGGAAGGCTAATATAAACGAGCATTTTACTTACACTATTTGTAGCAGCGAATTCTCTTTGCCCATCTCTAATTTCAGGAATAAACTTCTGTAGTAAAGCTTTTTGTACTTTCCAAATAGCTGGGGGTTCTTTTCCTGTTTTTAAAGCCTCCTATAATAAACAGAATTAATTACACTTATAAAAGCTGGCAATATATTCTAGATTTAAAGAATCTTAGAATCTTAAAAACATATCTACTCAATCTTTTACCTAGCTGAACTTTTGCAATAGTTCTTATAAGTTGGCCATTCAGTTTCTGCTTAAATTCTTCCAGAAATAGGGAGAGCACACACACCAACATGCAAAGTAGTCTGTTACCCTTTTGTATAGCTATTGGAAAATGTTCCTCCGATAATACTGTCATATATTATTTATGAAATTTTATAACAGTATGTACATATTCAAAAAGACCAGAAACAAATTTGCTAAAATAGTAATAGCAGTTGATTGTGAATGGAAGTATTAAAATTTGAATGTTATACTTATTGTACTTTTTAATGCCATTCCTTTCCAGTTAAAAAATCAAAAGCAAACAAAACCCGTGAATAGGCTTTTCTTAAACGTAGTTTTCTTGTATGAAATTATTAATATTTTTATTCATGGTTCAACAATTTGGAATTATGAAAATAAGTCTAATTCTAGTTTTATATTATATTTCTGTTATTTTCTTTAAACTTTTAAATTAGATAAATAGGCCATTTTCTTCAAACTCCCAATAATATAATGAGTTGGGAGTCTTCAAAAGAAATTAACATTTTGAAACTGCTCTACTCATTAGTACCTAAATGGAACATACTGACTAGTCAGTATGTTTTATACTTGGATATAAAATTATTTTAAGCTATTTTTCTTTTATAAACTATCTGATATCTATTAATGATTTCATTATTTAACAATTATAACAGAATAATTGTGAAAATAGAACTTTTTGTAATTCAGGCTACATGCATGCTACTAAAGCCATCACGAAGGCTATCATAATGCACCCCCACTAAACTATGACCTTTAACACCTGTGAACATTCACATCACCTTAAAAGTCTCTATGTCTTCTATCTTTACCACAAATTCATCACGCTCTCTGTATTGGCCTTCTCCTCCACTTTCTGTGTTCTCCTCATCTGTAAAACCTTCTATGGCAACAGTATCCTGTCCTTTTGCAAATTGGTCTGAAGAAAGACCATCAAGTTCGATGGGCTTTGGGGGTTCTGTAGAGCTTATATTTTCCATTACTGCAGATGAAGAAGAGTAGAGAGGTTCTTGCTTAACTGCACCCACAGTGGTGGAGGAAGTAGTAGCAGTACCAGTAGTATTGGCAGTAGGGCTAGTAGTTGCCACCTGTAGGGCTTCTGAAACTAGATCAAGCAAATGCAAATCAATAATACAAATAATTAAACATTTACTTGTTTTGAGTAAAATCTGAACAGTTTAAAAAGAAAGTTATTTTTACCATCAAATCATCTGAAACATTGAAAACTACACTAAGAAATTAAAGAATGGTTGTTAATTTCCAAAAAAAAAAATCAAAGTAGTGTACAGACTTGAGAACCTTCATCAACCTACAATGCCCCTCAGACCACTTAAGTAACATAAAGACACAAAAGTGATGTAAGATAAGGGTCAGCTGACCAAAACTGTAAAGAATTCCTAAAGAAAAGGCAATTGGATGTGGGAAAGGAAAACAACACCCCAAAATATTTTGAAATATTTATATACTAACAAATAACTTAGATGAAGTGGACAAATTTTCTAGAGAGACACAAACTACCGAAAAGACTCAAGAAGTGGTAGAACATCTCAAATGACCAATAACAAGTAAAGAGAATAAAGGAAATTTAGAAACATTCCACAAAGATAAGCACAGGGTTCTACCAATAGTATAAGAATTAATACCAATCCATCATAACTCTAATAAATAAGGAGGAAACACTTCCCAACTCATTTTATGTGGTCAGTATTATTCCAGTATCTAAACCAGACAAAAATATCATGAAAAAAACTATAGACTAATATCTTTTATGAATATAAACATGAAAATCTTCAACAAAATATGAAAAAATCTACCAACATATAAAAAGAATTATACGTCATGACTCAAGTGGGTTTTATTCTAGGAATGCATACATAGTTTAACATCTGAAAATCATCAGATGATTGATTTTATTATAAGATAAAAATATAGGATTATCTCAATGGGCACAGAAAAAGCAATTGGCAGAATTCAATATCATGAATTTAAACACTTTCATGATAAAAACACTCAACCACCTAAAAATAGAAGGAACTTCTTCAACTTGATAAAGGGCACCTATCTATAAAAAACCCAGTCAACATCATACTTAATGGTTAAAACCTAGATGCTTCCCCCTAAGGATGTCTGAAGAAACAAAACTACAGGCATACCTTGTTTTATTGTTATTCGCTTTATTGAGCTTCCCAGATATTGTTTTTATAAACTGAGTCAAGCAAGTCTGTCGGCACTATTTTCCCAACTGCATTTGCTCTCTTCATGTTTCTGTAACACATTTTAGTAATTCCCCAATATTTCAACTTTTTAATTATTGTCATATTTTTATGGGGATCAGTGATCAGTTATCTTTGATGTTACTATGGTGATTGTTTTGGGGAACCATGAACTGTGCTCATATGAAACAGCAAACAATAAATATTGTATATGTTCTGACCGCTCCACTGACTAGCCATTCCCCCATCTCTCTCTTTCTCGCTCATTGGACCTTCCTATTCCCTGAGAAACAACAATACTGAAATAATAACCCTACAATGGCTTCTAATAAGAGTATGGCCCTAACTCTCTTCAATTCTATAAAGATTGAGAGAAGTGAGGAAGTTGCAGAAGGAAAGTCTGCAGCAAGCAAAGATCTGTTCATGTTTAAAGAAAGAAGCTGTCTCCATCACATAAAAGTACACAGTGAAGCACCAGGTGCTGATGTAGAAGCTGCAGCAAATTATCCAGAAGATCAAGCTAAGATCATTAATGAAGGTGGCCATACTAAACAACAGATTTTCAAGAGGTGAAACAGGAAGAAGATGCCATCTAGGACTTTCACAACTAGAGAAGACAATGTCTGGCTTCAAATCTTCAAAGGACAGGCTCACTCTCTTGTTAGGAGCTAATGCAGCTGGTGACTTTAAGTTGAAGTCAGTACTCATTTACCATTCTGAAAATCCTAGGGCCCTTAAGAATTATGCTAAATCTACTCTGCCTGGAACAATAAAGGCTAGATGACAGCACATCTGTTTATGACATGGTTTACTGAATATTTTAAGCCCACTGTTGAGATCTAGAGCTCAGAAAAAAAGATTCCTTTCAAAATATTATTGCCCATGGACAATGCATTTGGTCACTCAGGAGCTCTGATGAAGAAGTGCAAGATTAATGTTGTTTTCATGCCTGCTACCCTAACATCCATTCTGCAGCCATGGATCAAGGAGTAATTTTTGACTTTGTCTTAATATTTAAGAAATACACTTCATAAGGCTTTAGCTGCCATAGATAATGATTCCTCTAATGGCTCTGGGCAAAGTAAATTGGATACCTTCTGGGAAAAAATTCACCATTCTAGATGCCATTAAGAACATTCATGATTTGTGGAAAGAGGTCAAAATATCAACATTAACAGGAGTTTGGAAGAAGCTAATCCAACCCTCATTCATGGATGACTTTGAAGGATGAGTCTTCAGTGGAGGAAGTAACTGCAGATGTGGCAGAAATAGCAAGAGGGCTAGAATTAGAAGTAGAGCCTGAAGATGTGACTGAATTGCTGCAATCTCATGATAAAACTTTAACAATGAGGCGCTGCTTCTTACAGGTGAGCAAAGAAAGTGGTTTCTCGAGATGGAATATATACTCATGGTGAAGATATTGTGAAGATTACTGAAATAACAACAAAAGGATTTAGAATATTACATAAACATAGCTGATAAGGCATCAGCAGGGTTTGAGAGGATTGACTCCAATTTTGAAAGAAATTCTACTGTGTATAAAATGCTATCAGCATTGCATGCTACAAAAAATTGTCAAAGGAAGAGTCAATCGATGTGACTAAGCAATAAGTACCTTTTAATTAAGGTATGTCCATTTTTTAAGACATAATGCTACTATACATTTTAAATAGACACATGCAGTGAAAAACCAAAAATTCATGTAACTCGCTTTATTGTGAAATTCCATTACTGTGGTGGTCTCTGAAACTGCAGTATCTCTGAAGGATGACTGTATCTCCTTTTGAAGATGATATTGTATATAGAAAATCCACCAAAAAACCATTAGAACTAATCAATAAATTCAGCAAGTTTCCAGGGTATAAGATCAACATATAAAAATCAATCATATTTCTATATATTTGCAATGAACCATCCAAAAATGAATTTAGGAGCACAAGTCCATTTATAATAGCATCGAAAAGAAAAAAAATACTTAGGAATAAACATAAGAAGTGCAAAGTTTACACTCTGAAAACTATAAACATTATTGAAAGAATAAAGGTCTAAGTAAGTGGAAAAATATCCTATGTTTATGGATCACAATACTCAACATTGTAAAGCTGGCAATACTCCCTAAATTGATCTACAGAATCAGCATAATCCCTATAAAAATCCTAGCTGCATGTTTTTTTACAGAAATTGACAAACCGATCCTAAAATTCACATGGAAATGCAAGATACTCAGAATAGTCAAAATAATTAAAGAACAAAGTTGGAAGATTCACATTTCTGAAATTTCAAAACTTACTACAAAGCTACAATTATTAAGACAGTGTGGCAGCGGCATAAGGACAGATATATAGATCAACAGAGTAGAATAGAATGAAAATCAAGAAATAAAACTCTTATATTTATGGTCAAATAATTTCAACGAAAGTGTCAAAAACCATTGAATGGGGAAAGAATAAAGTGTTTTTAACAACTGGTGCTGGGACAATTGGATATCTGCATACCAAAGAATAAAGTTGGATCTCTACTTTGTAATACAAAAAGTAACTGAAAATGGATCATAGATCTAAATGTGAAATTTAAAATTATAGAACTCTCAGAGGAAACATAGGTGTAAATCTTCATGACCTTACATGTGACAAAAGAAAAAAAATCAACTGGACTTCATCAGAATTTAAAACTTGTGCTGCAATTGACAACATCAAGCAAGTGGAAAGCTAACCCACAGAATGGGAAACAATGTTTAAAAATCATATATTTACCGGAGATTTTGATTCAGAATATATAAAGAACTCTTAAACTTCAATAATACTAAAAACAACCCAAATAAAAAAGTTAGCAAGGCATATGAATAGACATTTGTCCAAAGAAGATGTAAAAATTGTCAACACAACATTATATAAATGCAATCTCGCACTTACTAGGATGGCTAGAATTAAAAAATACAGATTATAATGTGTTAGCAAGCATGTGGAAAATTGGAACACTTGTACATTGCTGAAGGGAATGTAAAGTGATACAGCCACATTGGAAAACAGTTTGGTCATTCTTCAAACCATTAAGCATGGAGTTATCACATGACCAAGAGAATTCCACTTCTGACTTCTACTTTCTAGAGAAATAAATAAAACACCTTCACACAAATGCTATTACATGAATGTTCATAGCAGAATTATTCATAATAGCCAAAAAGTGGGAAGAGCCCCAAATGTCCACCAACTGATGAATGGATACACAAAATGAGACATATCCACCTTGATAGGAAATAAAAAGGAATGAAGTCCTGATACATGCATAAACCTTGAAAACATTATGCCAAACGAAAGAAGCCAGTTACAAAAGGTCAGATATTATATGATTTCTTTCACATAAATGTCCCAAAGAGGGCAGATCTACAGAGAAAGTAGATTAGTGGTTGCCTGTGACTGGGTGTAGGTGTGGATATTAATTGATAATGAATTTCTTGTTGGCTGATGAAAATGTTCTAAAGTGAATTGTACATTTTAAATGGGTGGATGCTATGGTATATGAATTATAATTTATTAAAGCTGTTTAAGTACTTTGAAGGCTAGAGATGATAAGAGGAACTCTGGGTTGAGAAACAAATAATAAAAAGAGCATGTAGCATTCCAGTGGTAATTTTGAATAATGATAATGAACTAAAATAATAAAATATATAATAATAATAAGTAAAAACAGGAAGGCCAGTGATTCCCTTGCTTATACTGAGTTATAGGCAGCACGGTATTTGATCATAGGCTAAAATGCAAAAGCTGATCACTGGAGAAAGTGAACTCTACCTGCCTAGAGTGGTGGAGGGGTTGAGAGGGAAAGCAGAGCCTGAAGTACACCCAGACTTAACACAGAAAAGAATGGAAAAACAGACTGGCAAGGGAAATAAGTGAATTAAAGTGGTTGGCATCTAGGGAGAGTAGGGGCTGGAGGCAGGGGCTGTCCAGTAGCTGTTACCAGCTACTATACCCCATATTAAAACTATCTTTATACATTTATATGAGTCTTCTCAATCAAGGAGAGGCCTGCTTAAGAAATAACAGATGAATAAGCTAATCATCAAGTCATGCTGTACATCTTGAATTTATAGTTTGTATGTCGATTCTATCTAAATAACACTAAGAAAAATAATCTAATGTTAGGAGCCCATACTACATAATTTTACCCTAGTGCAATATATTTTTATGCTATTTTAACTATACTATCATACTTTTCTGCCTCAAATAGGTATATAAATAGAAATTGACTTTTTATGTCTTGTGACCAGAAGGCGGCTCTAAATATTAAACATTTCTAACATTGTAATATTTGTAGATCCAAATTGGTAACCTTTCTATAATTATAGATCCAAATTGGTACTTTTTTCAAATTTAATGTAAAAAGAATTAGATGTAGCATTTAAAAATTATTTATTGATTAATTGGTGAATATTACCTATTGAGATTAGTTTTACAAACCATTTTATTCCTTCTTTTTTTTTTTTATATTAAGGACTGAGAAGTCTTTTTTGTAAAAATGAAAGAAGGAATAAAAGGGACTTTATTATAGCAATGTCATTGGATTTTGAAAATGTTTTCCAAGTTATATAGGAAAACAAATTAAATAGCTATCGAGGCAAAAAAAAAACAGAGATACTGCCACCAGCAGACCCTCAGAAAAGACTGTAAAGGACAATGCCAAAAGCAGTGTAATCCCAAAGAGAAGATATGAGGTACAAGAAAGAAGAGCAATATGGTAAATATATAAGTAAATCTAAACACTATTTAAAATACTACTAATGACATCTCATTAAGTATTAGAAACAAGATAGTACATGGTAATATTAAATGGAGTATTAATGTTCAGAAGTCTTTATATTATCCAGGAAGAGATTAAGATATTAACAGATTTTGAGAGGCTGAAAATACATACTGTAATTCCTATTGTAACTAAAAAAAGAACAGAAATATTACCTCAACATAATCAGAAGTGGGAGAGTAAGTAAAGATTGGAATAAAACAAAATTGACCATGTATTGATGATGATTGAAACTGAGTGATGCATAAGTTGGCTTAATTATACTAATCTTTGTACCTCTATGTTTAAAAAATTCCATAATTAAAAGTTAAGCAATTTTTTACAAAAGAATATATAACTTCTAAATCAGTAGAGGGAAAAAAATGTATCAATACTGTATGATGCCCTTTACATGAAATTTTAAAACAAACCAAAGTATAGTATGTACAGATACATACACAGGTGATAAAGTTATAAAAGAAAGCAAGGAAGTGATTACCGTCCAGCTCAGACAGTGGTTAGTTCTAGAGGTTATTAGTTGGGTTTAATTTAATACTCAATTTATTTTTGTACTGTCTTGCTTTCTAATGAGTAGCATTTAACACCATAAATCTTCTTCTCTGCCCCATTGGTTTTGAAATATAATGATCCACTCTCTTTTCTAAGTGGTTTGTTATTTCAGTTTTCGTTTCTTTTTTAAGCCATGAGTTATTTAGAAGTTTTTAAGTAAAAACTTATTACTTTTTATTTCTATTATTCTTTTATGAAATTACTGTATTGTAGTCAGAGAATATGGCTTAAACAATGTGTGCATTTTCAAATTTATGGACATTTTTGTGTTTTCCTCATGTTATATTTCTACTTGTGAGTTTTATTTCACATGAAAAAATGTTCTGAAAGGAGAGAGATGGAGAAATATACTAAAAATGCTACAATAACAATGAAAGTTGTATGGCAATGTTAAAAACAAATGAGGAATGAAATGGGAAAAAGAGGTTTTATTATGATAAAAGGAAATTTAACTGTAGTAAAATTTTATGCACCGAATTACATGGGTTCAAAACATATCAAGTAAACGGTACTAAATAAATAAAACATAGTTGCAAACTTTAAACTGATCAAGCAATCTAAAAACAAGGATAGGGAAGATTTAAAACATTTTTTTTTATTAAAAATTTCAAACACACACAAAAGTAAAGAATACAAATCTTCATGTACCATAACCCAGCAGTCACAACCATGAACATTTTGGTATACTTCTTTCATCTATCTGTCACCCATTTTATATTTGCTGGGATAGTTTAAGGCAAATTCTAGACCTGTCATTTACGTTGAACATATACATATACATATTTCTTATATGACCTAATGTCATTTATTACATTAAACAAAAAATAAAGAGATATAAAGGATTTGAACAATATTACAAAATAAAATCCATTATCACGTGGTACTCATAAAATATTTATAAAAACTGACCATTTACCAAGCTACTAATAAAACTTCCATGCATTTAAAAATGCAGACACTAAGCCATATTTCCTTGATCACAATATGATAGGGCCATAAGTTAGTAATAAAGGAATTCCAAAGATGACAACAAAAATCAAAACCTACTAGGAAAAAGACCAAAAACCTCCATTCTTAATAACTCCTGGGTTAAAATGGAAATTAAAACTGAAATGACAAACCATTAGAAAGGACAGTGAGAACACTACAAGTTGAAACCAGAGTGACAGAAGAACACTAACACTTTAATGCCATTTATTAGAAAGCAAGCAAATACAAAAAGTATTAAACTTAAGCCAGAGAAAGAATATTAAATTGAACCCAGGAAATATAGAGAAAAAGAATTAATAAAAGCAGAATTTTTTTTAAAAAGTGAGTAAAAAATGATGTCAAGAGAAAAAAAAAAGTAAGTACATTGGTTCCTTGAAAAGAACCGTTAAATAGGCAAACCTTTCAGAGACTGATAAGGAAAAAGAATCAAATAATCACTTGGAGCAAGAATGAGAACAATAATTACAGAACTAAAGGAGACTGAAAACTTATGAGGGAATACTGTGTACAACTTTATAACAACAAATGTTAAAATATAAGTGCAAGAGATGATTTTACTATAAAATATACTTTTTAATTAATGATTTTTTATTTCTCAATTATAGTTGGCATACTATACTATAATAGTTTCAGGTGTACAACACAGTGATTAGACATCTAGATTTGTATAACTCACAAAGTGATCACCCTAATAAATCTAGTACTCCTCTGACACCGTACAATATTATTGGGTATATTCCTTATGCTGTACTTTCTATATTAATGACTATTTATAACTACCAATCTATACTTCTTAATCCCGTCCCCCCTGTTCACTGACCTCCCCAACGTCCCTCTCATCTGGTAACCCTCAAAATGTTCTCTGTATCTATGAGTTTGTTTCTATTTTTTGTTTGTTTATTTTGTTCTTTAGATTCCACATAAACGTTCAATCATATGGCATCACTCAGACTTACTGCACTTAGTACACTACCCTCTAGGTCCATCATGCAATATCTTTTTCCATCCTATTATGTTACTTCTGTGCGTGTCTTTTAATCTAAAGTGAGTCTCTTATAGGCAGCATATTTAAGGGTCTTGTTTTCTTATCCATTCAGCCACCCTATCTTTTGATTGGCACATTTAATTCTTTATTTGAAATACTCATTGACAGATATGTAGTTATTGTCATTCTTTATTTAGACTTTTGATACATATTTTTTTCTTCTTCTTAAAGAAATCCCTCCAACATTTCCTGTAATACTGGCTTGGTGGTGAGGAACGCCTTTAGCTTTTTCTTGTCTGGGAAGCTCTTTATTTGTCTTTTGATTCTAAATGATAACTTCTGCTGTGTAAAGTAATCTTGGTTGTAGGTCCTGGGTTTTTACCACTTTGAATATTTTGTGCCAATCCCTTCTGTTGAGAAATCAGCTGACAGTCTTATGGGCGGTCCCTTGTATGTAACTAACTAATTGCTTTTCTCACTGCTTTTAAGATTCACTCTTTGAATTTAACCTTTAGCGTTTTAATTATGACTTGGTGTGGGCCTCTTCGGGTTCATCTTGTTGGGGATTCTCTGAACTTCCTGGGGTTATACGTCTACTTCCCTTACTAGGTTAGGTTAGTTTTCTGTCATTATTTCTTCAAATAGGTCTTCAATTCTTTGTTGCTCTCTCTCTTCTTCTGGTATTCAGCATGTGAATGTTACACTCAGCTTTGCCCTGGAGGCTTCTTAAACTATCTTCATTTTTATTTTTGATTCTTTTCTCTTGTTGCTGTTCTGATTGGGTGTTCTCCGCTACCCCATTCTCTATGTCGCTGATTCGATCCTGCGTTTCATCCACTCTGTTGATTCCTTCCAATGTACTCTTCATCTTAGATATTATATTCTTCATTTCTGACTGGCTCCCTATTTATTATGTTTTCCATCTCCATTTCTATTTTTTTTTTTTATCTCGTTGTTAAAGTTCCTCATTGAGTTCATCTACTCTTCCCGTAAGTTCCTTGAGCATCCTTATAATCAGTGTTTTGAACTCTGTACCTGGTGTATTGCTTGTCTCCATTTTAGTGAAATCTTTTTCTGGAGTTTTGTTCTATTCTTTCATGTAGGATATGCTTCTTTGTCTTCCCATTGTGGTTGCCTCCCTGTGTCTGTTTCTATGTATTAGGTAGGGCTCTTAAGTCTCCTGGTCTTAGTAGAGTGGCTTTATGTAGTAGGTGTGTTGTGGGGCCCCTTGGCACAGATCTGGAAGGGATCCAGCTGCAGGCCAAGTTCAATTGCTGCCTGGGCACCTCTGAGGCCACCTGGTAAGAGTCACCAAGCAATCCACATGTGGCTGCCACCTGTGCAGGGCTTATAAGTGCCTTGAGAGGCCAAGTCAGAAACCAAGGCCAGCTGCCACAGATGCGGGGCTTGAGGCTGCTCAGCAAGAGATACAAGGGATGCTAAGGCCAGATGCTGCTTCTTTGGGTTTTGTGACCCTTTGAGAGATTCTATGAAAGTTTGCAGCAGGAGCCAAGACAGCCCGTTTGTATGGAATAAATCACTGGAAGTTGACTTAGGTGAGCCCACAAATTGGGAGAGGTGGAGTCTCGAGGAATCCCTCCGCTGGAGCAACCTGTGTTATCTAAGTTGATGGTGCCTGCATCTGCAGGCTAGGAGGGAGAAGGGCTTAACAAAGGAACAGTGGCTTCTGCCTGCACTTCTTTCTGGGAGCCAGGCACCCCTCTAGCCCTTGTCCTGAAGCCTAATAGTTCAGCACCTCCCTGTATGTCCCTGGTGACCCTTGAGCAGCTGCTCTAGCGCTGGAGCTCAGAGCAAGTGAGTATGTCAGTAAGACCGGGCGTGGGCCCTTTAAGAGGAAGGTCTCACAGCCCTCCATCTTACTCAGCCACAACTTCTACTGGTTTTCACAGCCACAGTTTGTGGGGACTTCTCTTTGCAGCAATGGAACCTGGGCTGGGGAGCCCAGTGTGCGGCTGGAACCTCTCACTCCTCAAGTTAGGGAGGTGACTCTGCAGCCAAGACAGCCATCCCGATTCTCAGTTGCCACACACGGTTGTGGGACCTAACCGTTTTGCATCTCTGGCCCCTTACTATTCTGAGGTCACCTGTTATTTCAGGTGACCTAGTTGTAGAGCTTCTGTTCAGCCAGACCTCTGGCGACTCCACATACTGGCTACTCTGTAGTTTTGTTATAATTTTGGTGTGATCACTAGAGGCAGCATGTACTGCCTCTACATTCTACTCTATCTTGAATCCAATCTGAAAACATACCTTTCTTAAATTGACCTGGACAGATGAAACTACCTCTGGAAAAAATGGAAAAATCCCAGAGACAGTCTTAGAAAATTTTGCAAAATCCCTATAATATATGGCAAACTTTTTCAAAGCTTAGACAAATGGCAAAACTTTCCCAATTCAATTTATAAGATCAGCATATTCTTGACTACAAAAGTGAACAAGAGTAAGACAAAAACAAACAAACTCCACCACTATAAGCTAATCTCATTTATGAATCTAGGTGTAAAAATCCCAAATAAAATACTAACGAATCTTGCAATGGGTTAAAATTCATCATTACCAAAGAATTCATAGTGAATTTTTTAAAAAACAGTTCAGCATTAAGAAATCAAGTAATAAATTAACGTGGGAAGAAGCTCATTTATCAGAAGCTCAAAAAAGAACCCAACAAAAATATATTTTTTTAATTACCAGTTAAATTTTGTTGAGTATTGAATTTTAAGAACCTCAAAACAGGTTCAGCATTAGGAAATCAAACAACAGATTAATGTGGGGGGAAAAGCAGATTTATCGGAATATGTTCAAAAGAGCATCTGACAAAATTCAGTACCCACTGTTAACTTTTATAAAAATCCAGAATGCTTGCCATCAGTGCTACTGCTAAACAACAAAAAAGAGAAAGATAAAACTACCATTATTTAAAAATATATATGTAATCACATCTACCTAAAAATACAGGAGAATCAGGTAGAAAACTGTTAAAATAAAAATTCAACAAAAATGCCAAATATAAGATGGAGGTAGGAAAATCAATCACTGCCAATAAACCATTAGTAACCAATCAGAAAACAGTGTGGAAAAAAATATTATAAAAACTGCTAAACTGTAATATATGTCTATGTGGAAAAAAATGATATAATGGTAAAGATATAAAAATAAGGTATAAGTAGAAAAACATTATATTCCACAAGTGGATGAGAAGATAATAAAGATATAATCCCTTAAAATTAATTATGGATTCAATGTAATCACAACCAAAACCCCAAAACATTGAAGGGGTTCTACTGGCCCATTACAGGACAATTTGAGCATCAGAAATAATAAGTAGAATTGATAAGACAGTGAATTTTTAAAAATTTATGAAAGCCTTCTGGTGCCAAGATGAACTAAGCCCACTAGAGCTTGGAAACCCTGACATCTGGGTGGTGTGGGGGAAATTCTCAAAGAGGAGAGAGCTAGAGAATGGTATCCTCTCATTTTGTGAATGAACCTACAGAAATCCCAGTTTCATGACTAAGCTGCACATAAGAGAATAGACCCAAACTAGCATAGCAAAGGCTTTGCAATGTAAAGTATAACAAAGTCTACCATTTACACAAGTTCCAGACTAACCACTGAAAACAGATCCATAGCAGCAGGATGAACTAGCATTGGAACCACCACTCGAAAGGTGACAACAGATTCCTGGTCTGACTGCCTGCTAAAACAAAACAAATCAACATTCTCCAGAGGATTTTAATAGAATTCAGGTACTGAAAATGTCCAGGATACAATCCAAAATTGCTCAATATACAAAGAACCAGAAAAAGGTGACCAATTCTCAAAGGTAAAAGGTAACCACTCTAAGATGACTCAGATGCTGGAATTATCAGACAAAAACTTGAAAGCAACTCTTAACCATGCTCTATGAGGTAAGGTAAACATACTTTTGAAATTAATAAAAATATGTAAGTTCTCAGTAGAGAAATAGAAACTAGAAGAACCAAATACAAATTTTAAAATTGAAAAAATATCTGAAATAAAAAATTCACTGGATGGGCTCAATAGCAGAATTGAGAAGGCCAAAAAGTCAATAAACTTGAAGATAGAGGAATAGAAATTATACAATCTGAAGACTGGCGGAGGGCGCGGGGGAAGACTGAAGAAAATGAACAGAACTTCAGGAACCTGAGGACTAATATCAAAAGGTTTTACATCTGTGTCTTTGAAGTTCCACCCAAACTTCTGAAATTTGGTAAAAGACATACATTTCAGATTCAAGAAGCTCAGTGAACTCCAAACAGTATAAACCTTACCCAGACAAATAATTACATTGCTGAATATCAAAGAAAAACTCTTGAAAAAGGAAAAGTTCTTTGGGCTGAAGAAAAATGATACCAGAAGAAAACTTGGAACATCAGAAATAAAAGAAATGTAACACAAATTATAAATATCTGGGTAAATATAACAGACTATTTTTCTCCTCATAAGTTATTTAAAATATATATTACTGTTGAAAGCCAAAATTACTACTCTATCAAGGTTTTCAATATATGTAGATATAATATATAGGACAAATATAAGTAAGGGTCGGGGTAAAGGGACCTGTATGGTTGTTAGGCTTCTACATTTTACCTGAAATAATAAAAATATCAACTCTAAGTGGACTGTAATCACTAGGTCAACCACTAAAAACAATACGAAAAGACACAGCCCAAAAAGCAGAGAGAAATTTAAAATACTAAAAGTTCAAATAACTTTTTTAAAGGTAGGAAAAAAGAAACAAGAATGAAAATAGAGGGGATAAACATAAAACAATAAAATGGAAGATCTAACCATATCAAAAATTACATTAAATGTAAATGGTCTAATCATACCAATTGAGAGATTGTGAAATTAGTTGTTTTGTTTTTTTTTTAAAGATTAAACTATATACTGTCTACAAAATACCCATATTAAATACAATGTCACAGATAGTTTAAAAGTATAAGGATAGGGAAAGACAGACCACACAAATACTTAGTAAAGGAAACCTGGAGTGGCCATATTGATATCGGACAATTCATTCCTATCAATTGACAACTTAGGTGAGATGGAGCAATTCCTTCAAAGGTACGAAATACCAAAACACAATCGAGAATAAACAGACAAGTTGAATACGTCCACATGAAAGAAATTGAATTCATAGTTAAAAACTTTCTGACAAAGAAAATTCCAGGTCCAGATGGATTTACTAGCAAAATTCAACCACACATTTGTGGAAGAAATACTACCTAATTCTTACAGGAAATGCAAAAGAAGGGAACTCTCTCCAACTCATTTATGAGGTCAGCAATAACCAGATCCAAAACCAGACAAAGAAAACTACAGACTAAAATCCATTGTGAACACAGATGCAAAAAAAGAAAATCTAATCCATCAATGCATAAAAAATAATATATCAAAGTCAGTGGGTTTTACCCTAGAAGTACAAGGCCATGAATATATTTTGGAATCCATCAATGTAATTCACCATATTGACAGACTAAGAAAACTACATGATCATTTCAACAGATGAAGACAAAGCATTTGACAAAATTCAATCTCCATTCATTATAATAACTGTCAGCAAACTAAGAAATATGAGGAACTTCTTTAATGTGATAAAAGGCATCTATAAAAAAAACCTATAGTTAACCATCATACTTAGTGGTGAAAGATTTCTTTCCCCCCAGATCAAGAACATCATCAGGATGTCCACACTCGTCACTCTTATTAAATACTGTAGAGGAAATCCTAGCCTGTGTATTTAGACAAGAATGAAAAAGGCATAAAATTGGGGGCGGGGGAACTATCCTCATTTGCAAATGACATCTTTTTCTACATAGAAAATCCTATGGAATCTGAAAGGAAAAAAATCCTAGAATAAGTGGTGTGCAGATTTGCAGGATTTAAGATCAACATATAAAAATCAACTGTATTTTATAATCTACCAATGCTATATTTTATAATCTACCAATGAATAATTGGAATTTGAAAACTTTTAAAAGTGTCATTTACAATAAATAGCACCAAAAAAATATTCAGGAATAAACCTAACAAAGCATGTGCAGGATCTATATGCCAAAAACTACAAAACAGACTAGGGAAAAAAAAATCAATGTTCATGAATTGCTAAGACTCAATATATTGTTAACAGGTCATCTTTCCTCAAACTGCTATAGATTCAAGAAAATCAAAATCTCAGTAGGAATTTTTATAGATACCAACAGCTGATCTGAAAATTTATATGGAAAAGGAAAAGAACTAAATCAGGCAAAACAATTTTGAAAAAGACAAATTTGTTGGACTCAGACTACCTTATTTCAAGACTTACTTAAAGCTACAACAATTAAGACAGTGTGGGATTGGTGAAAGCATAAACACACAGATCAATGTAACAGTACTGAGTCCAGGAATAGATGCATACAAATATGGTCAATTGATTTTTGACAGAGGTGCAAGGGCAATTAATGGAGAAAGGACTGCCTTTTCAACAAATGGTACCGGAAAAGCTAGACTTCTATACACAAAAATATTAACTTCGACCCATATCTCATATCTTATACAAAAATAAAATCAAAAGAGATCACAGACCTAAATGTAAAATGCACAACTTTCAAACTTCTAGAAGAAAACAGGAGAATATTTTTGTGACCATGGGTTAGGCAAATTTTCTTAGGACACAAAAAGCATGTCATAAAAGGAAACATGGATAAATTAAACCTCGTTACAATGTTTGCCCTCCAGAGATACTTAAAGGGCTGTGAGAATTTAGAAGATATGAGCACTAATTCTGCCTGGAGTAATTTCCACAAAGTGACTTTGAAGATGGTCTTCAAAGTATAACTAAGTGTCACAAAACAAAGTTTAACTCATATCAACACTCTATTTATACAAAAGAGCTAAGCAGGAATACAGGCTCTAGAATCAGACAATCTTGAGTGCAGATTCCAGCTCTGCCACTTACTAGCAGTATGGACCTGGGCAATTCATTTCTTCTCAATCATCTGTATATTATTGGAGATAACAATGTGTATCTCCCAACATTGCTATTAGTTCCTAGCACAGAGGTAGTAGCTATTTTACTGTTTTATTTTTCCTTAGCATATTCTTTAAAACAGTAACATTTATACTTGTCAATTGTTTACATAAGGCAGTGCTTCTTTAAACAGTTCCTCTAAATGTCCCCTAACTGCAAAATGGAGCCAGCAGAAAATTTAGAAATTTTATCTTATACTAATATGCATGTTGCACACAATGTAACCATACTTAATAGTAAAACATTAACCTTCAGGTAAAATTGGCATACCAAGAAAATACAACAGAGCCTTCAATACAATGCCTCTTATCCATAAGTCTCAGGTTAGAGAAGTCTGGATAGCGTACCATGTCAGTTATGTTGCATATGGTAAAAAGCCAAGAAGAAACAGACAATTCGACCTAAAACCCAGAACTTTCCTATAGGCAAGAAACATTTACAAAAGTCCCTGAGATACCTACCAATGCATTTTGTCCTGAAAATTTATTTGCAGACCTGCTTCAAGCAAAGAAAGCATAAAAACTAGTCTTATAGCCAGAAAATAAGTGGAAAGCCATAATTATGAATCTAAATGTTAAAACTTTACCTGTTTTCTTTTTTTTATCAGAAGTAGCATCCAATGTAGTTAAGGTAGTAGAGGTGCTTTTATAAATATGACTGCGTACTCCAGGTTCTTCATCATCAGAAGAAAATGAAGATAAATGTTCTAAGTTTTTAAGTTCGTTATCAAGTTTTTCTGATAGACTGTTACCGCCAGTTTCAGACACCGAAGCCGTAGGTGTTGCAGATGCAGTCTTTGGAAGTGGTGGGGGACAAAATGTACGAACAATCTGGGTCCCCGGTCGTCTAGTCCTGTTAGGCATTCGTACAGCAAGAGTAGAAAACTGCTGCTTGGGCCCAGACTTCAGAAAATCTAAGAAAGAGGCAATGAATCCTGTCTTGACTTCTGGCTGTTTTTCCTCTACTTCTTTGATCTTCTGTCTCATTTTTTCTTGATGCTGATAACCATCATGGCAGCCTTCTGAGGAAGGAGGGGTATATGGCAAATATATATCTGTTCCCCTTGGATTCTGGCGTTTGCCTTGGGCAGGTCTTTTCGGCTGTTTCTGATTACTGCTGTCTTCCTCTTTAGTTTGCCCTTTCCCTTTAGTTTTTTTCTTCTGAAGGTTAAAATGCATTAAATCTTGGTTTTCTTCTTCAATCTTGACACTGATTGCCTCCCCTGGTTGGGCAATGGCCAGCAGTGCAAGTGCACTCCTAGTTGGGTTCACTGACACAGCACTGTCATCACCCCCTAAGGTGAATTCACTCTCTGATGTAGCACTCTCTCCACTTATACTTCTACTACTAGAAACAAATTCTTGGTTTCTGTTATTATTTAATGTACTCTCAACAGGAACTTCGCTATCATCTTCAGATTCATGATTGGTAGAAGACTGTTTCTTGAATGAGCTAGAACTTTGCTCCTGGACTTCATGACTTGGTCCAACCACTGGTGAAGTTAGTTTAGATGCTTTATTTTGACCAGGTGTTTCAATGTGCTGTTGATCATGAGTCATTTTTGACTGAAGAGTAGGTACTGGTGAAAGGTTTACAGTAACCTGACTTCCATTTAAGGAAATATCATTTATATTCTGTGGCTTTCCTACTGTAGCTGTTATGGAATTAAAATCCGAAGTCACATGCCCAACATCCAATGACTGCTGAAAATGAGATTTAGAATCACCATCTTCAACAGCCGGAATGGTTTCATTTGAAGTTGACTTGGGAAAATCAGAAGGTGTAACCCCACAAGCTGCTGCTGTAGCTGCTAAGATATCATCTACATTTGATAAAATATTTCTTTCATCACTGAGCAGCATTGCCTCTGGGAAACATATTGATCCAAGTGAAACAAAATGATTCTTTGAATCATGTTGATTTGTTTCATTAAAATGCGCCTTTGTTGTTAGATGTTGTTGTAAAGGTTTTGAAGATTCGGAGAGGTCCATTTTCAAAATTTCAGTATTTTGAGTATGGAGTTGCTGCTGAGAATGATCACCATTGCTCTGAATAATATGACCATCCATTTGAAGAAAAGGATGTACTATATGTTGAGGACTTGGTACACGCTGTACTTGTAAAGATGCCTTTACTTGTCCTAAGCCTGCCTGCAATATTGACTGCTGAAGAATCTGTAAATCACAGGCAGAATCTAAAAGGATCTGTGTATTCGGAAGAGATGCCTGATGGCCATGCCCTAAAGCATGATTTGGAATTTGAATCTGAGACGAGGCATTAATTATTTGATCACGCTGCTCCTGAACCTTGGCTTCATGTACCTTATGTATAAGAGAATGCTGCTGGTTTAGGTCTTTAGTATTCAAACTTATTTGTGGACTTTGCATTAAATTAGTTGCCTTCTTAATATCAAGGGTTGCTGCATTACTGACTTGGCCAATTTGTTGGTTCAGCTGTGTCACTGAACCAACCATACTTTCTTCTTTTTTTGATCCTTGTAGAGCAATCCCAACAACTTGATCTTCAATACGGGAATTACTTCTGATTACACTCTGAGAATATCTGTCATCTGCCTTTGACACCTTATAGGCTGATTCTTGAACATTAATTTCCCCATCAGATAGCCTTTGGGTTGATGACTCAAGAGATACTTGTGGCTGTAATACCTGTAACTCTTGCATTGGAAAATCATCTTCTTGCTTCGAAGATGTATACACATTTGAGTCAAGTTTTCTTTCAGCATAAGACTTTGGATCAGGGGAAGGCATATTATTCTGTAATGTCTGACAATGAGTGGAGGACGCAAAAGATGATTGGACGGCAGGCAAAAACTTTTGGGACTGGGGAGATGATGACCCTTGAGCCTGAGCATTTTGGGAAGAATGCATAGAAATATAATTCTGGGTTGGGCTAGAATCTGGCAAACTCTGAGCCCGAGAGGTGGAAGAATAAGAAAGAGAAGGGGCTGTTAATGTTAGGGACTGCCCTGAAGCATAGCTTTCTGAAGGACTAACAACTGACAAAACTTGTGACTGAGATGAATAACTAACCTGCGTCTGGCTAACTGGTGATAAACCCTGAGAATGACCAGATGAATAACTTTGAGACTGGCTAACTGAAGACAGATCTCTTGTTTGAGCAGGGTAATTCTCGTTTGTAACTGAAGATAATACCTCTTGCTGATCAGAAGAATAATTAAGTGTCTGATTTTCAGAAGTTATAGTCTGAGATGACTCAGAAAAAGACAAAGTTTTATATAAGGATGGCAACTTCTCAACTTTGCTGGGCCTATAAACCTGTGAATGAACAATGGATGGCACATTATGTGGCTGTACTAAACCGTAATTTTGGGACTGACTAACTGATAAAAGGCTTGGTAGCTGCGCTGTAGAATAAATTTGTGCTTGGCCCGATATTACAGAACTCTGGTTATGTGAAGGTTTGGAATAGCTTAGTGTTTGCACAGGAGGAATTATACTTTGAGGTTTGGGGGTCTTAGTTGATGTTAGTGGTTGTTTTGTAGAACAGCTCTGTACTTTTGTAGTGGAAGGAGGATACCCTGATGATGGAATTGCAGACGAATAAGACTGAGCAAGTTCTACTAAGACCTGAGAGGTCTTTTGCTGCAATCCTCCATTGCTCACCTGAGTAGACTCTCCAACTGGGCTACAGGATAAAGATGACTGTCTGCTTGTTTCCTGAAAATTAACTACATTTGCATTTGATAGATAACTATGTAAGGAATGCTGTGAACCAGTCAGTTGTGCCTGAATAGACTGGGTACCTGAAGGCCGCTGATGGTGTTTAATAACACTACATTCTCTAAGAAGAGCTCTTTCAATGGAAGCAGTAGAACTAGGAAAGAGAGTTGAACTGTAGGCTTGAGGAGTTTGCTGGGCTCCCCCAAGTGTTGAAGGCAACAAACTAAACTGAGGTTGTAAAAGATGTGGTGCAGACTCTTGAGCAGAGCGATATGTTGAAGACTGAGGTGGTACGCTGTTACTCAATGCAGAGGAACCCAGGCGCTCAAATGCCAAAGCAGTTGGAACAGTTCCCTGGGAAGTCTTGATTTGTAGCAAAGGGTCATGAGGATTTAAAATTCCATTTGATGTAGTGTTAAAAGTTGAATCCTGAAGCACCAAAGGTGAGGTGGTAGCAAAATTTCTATTGCTGAAGGAGGTGGGATGCTGATAAGCAGAGAGGGCAGAGGGTGGAAGTGTTCCAGTGGTTGGCAAAGGTCCAGTAACAAACAGCTCAGTTGCTGCTGAGGAATGCATACCTGTGAAAAGAAAACAGATTTTTATGCAAATATAGCACAAATATATATGTTTTTATAGTAGAAACTTAAATAACTTATATAACCTTCAACCCATCAAAAACTCTACAAGACTGAAAAGTCTGACAAATTCTGCATCTTTATTGTGAAACTTACACTTCAAAATAGCTAGCTTTCTTAAAGCAAAAACAAAGTTACATTGGTACCAAAAATATATACCTATAATTGTTATGTAAATATGAGTTTATATATAGTTAGATAAGGCCATTGAAAATTAAGAAACCAATAAAAAATGTGCATTATCTCTAGTGATTAATTTAGCTGGAAGCCCCAACGTAAAATGCCAATGGGAAAATTAAAATGTTCATAACATTAAAATTGAAACTAAATTGTCTACTTTAACATAATAAATAAATCTCAAAAGTAACGGTGAGGCTAACGCTGCAAAGTTTCTTTTATCAAAATGTATGCATTAATAAAATCTCTTGCATTTCAAGTTTTGACTACCTATGAACAATTAATAACAACAGATGCATGCTTATCATAAAAGTACTGTCAAGAAGAAATTAACATTTCAGGACAGCATTCTAGCTATATAAAGTAAAAACATGTATACCTTTGTGATCTATAAATTCCACTTCTAGAAATTTATCATATGGAAATAAGTGGACATAAAGTTATTATGCAAGACATTTATTATAGTTATTGTGTATAAGTAGAAATGTCCATCAACAAGGGATTGATCAAATAATGATGGCATACCCTAATAACACTGTTGCTATAAACACTGATCAGGTGAATATCCATGTTTTGATATATACACATCAAAGAAGAGTAAACACCAAACTGTTAACTCTTCTCTAAATAGTGGAACTGTGGGTTTGTGCCCCAGTGGAGCCATGGTCCATGTTCTACGACCATGCCACCATGAACAAGCCCGATGTCTGATCTCGGAAGCTAAGCAGGGTCAGGCCTGGTTAGTACTTGGATGGGAGACCAGCTAGGAAGACCAGGTGCTGTAGGCATAAAAAAAAAAAAAAAAAAAAAATTAAAAAGTGGGACTGTAGTTAGGAACTATCGCTTTACATTTGTACACCTTTTTATTATTTAGTGGGCTTCCATTAAAAATTTTTTTTTTCATTTGGAAAAATTGAGGAAAAAAAAATTCTCTGGTCCTTTCAAAAACATTCTTCTCTCACTTTCCATTTACAAAAATGTAAAGTGATAGATGTGTAAATGCCAAGAGAACTACTAGTACAAGGAAAGAAAATATCTAGTTATACTTGAAAGAATAAATAACACTTAGAATTAATGTTTAAAATAATATAATCATAGGAATTAGAATAGAAAGTCTAACAATGTATAATGTAAAATTATTCCAGGAAACAAAAAATGAAGCTATTATGTTTTTTTAATATTGTTTTGTTTCACACTAAAACATTAATTATCTCCTTGGAAGGAAAAAAAAAAAATTTGCAATTTGGAATACTGAGAAGCTCTATTGATGGAATTTACACCAGAATGAAAAAATATCATTTCTTGTAGCTATTATTATCTTCTCAAATATACTATGACAGTTCTTATTCTTTAAAACAAAACCTTAAAAACCTGTCATCCTGTAAAAAATAACTATATATAGAAATAATTTGGGGGAGAAAGTTGAAAAATGAAATAAAAATTAAAAAGTGCATATAAACAGGCACAATATAATATCAACTTCTAATGACTTCTATTAAATACTGATTTAATCTGTTCAATTAAGGATAACTTTACATAACTCTAACAATGAAATCGGTTCTAAGATTGTTTTTCAGCCTGAAGTCACTAAGTGAAATTTAATCTTTTGTCAAAAACAAACAACACAAAAAAGATAAATATGTAAAAGTGATGGATGTGTAAATTAACTAGATAGGGGCAGGGGATTCTTTCACAATGTAAACATAAATTACTATAATTTATACTTTAAATATCTTATAATTTTATATTCAATAGAACTGAAATGGAGGAAAAAATAAAAGAAATTTAATCTTTGCTCCTCTCAAGTAGACAAGTAGCTACAGTTGATCCCTGAACAATGCTGGTTTGAACTGTGCGGGTTTACTTATATAAGGATTTTTCTTCAAATGCCACAAATGTATTTTCTCTTCCATATGACTTTCTTAATAACATCGTTTCTCTAGCCTGCTTTAAGAATACAGTACAAGTCTACGGCCATGCCAACCTGAACAAGCCTGATCCCATCTGATCTCGGAAGCTAAGCAGGGTCAGGCCTGGTTAGTACTTGGATGGGAGACCACCTAGGAAGATCAGGTGCTGTAGGCATAAAATATAAAAAATAAGGGATTGTAAGCTGACAGGTCCTTGCAATCTGTGAGGTCAACCAAGGGCTGCCTCGCCTAAAAAAAAAAAAAAAGGAATACAGTACATATTACATAGAACATATAAAATGTGTGAATTGTCTGTTTATTGGTAAGGTTTCCAGTCAATAGTAAGCTATCACTAGTTATGCTTTTGGGGAGTCAAAAGTTATATGTGAATTTTCAAATGCACAGGAGGTCAACATGCCACTAACACCTCCCATTTTTCAAGGGTCAGCTATATACTTAAATCTCAGATATAAACTTTACATCTAAGGTTTATCTTTAATAATCATCATCTTCAACTTGTTTGTTTTTATTAGAGTGTTACAACTAAATTTCTGCTGGTAACAATTTCTTGATTTTTGTCTGCCTTAAAATTGTGAAAAATTCCAGGTTTCAAGGTCCACTGGAAAATCAATAATTAACTTCACTTTCAGCCACGCTACCATAATGACAAAGCCATACATAGTGTATTTTTATAAGATTTAACAATTTTGAAAAAAAAAAAAAAAATCACCTGTCTGCCAGGATGGAGCCCTGAATTGTGGTAAAAGAGTAGTTCCTGAAGAAGCAGCCTGAGCAGTTCGAGATTCAACAGTAGAGAGAAAATTCATCACTGAAGATTCTTTAGTGTTAGTGCTGGCACTGTTCACACTAGTATCAAATATTCCAGAAAGACCTACATTTGAAGATAAAATATATCCCAAAGTAAAAATATTATTAATATAAAATGATAGTCCTGATCCTATTTTTAAAATCAATCTCTGAAAAAAAATAAAAAATTAAATTAAATAAAAAAGAATCTCTGAAATTTGAGGCCAAAAGTTCTACAACTCTAAACTGTTTTGTTTTGAAATAGCAAATAAATATTAATTTGACCATTGTTATCATTTAAAATTTACAGAGATGCATGAAAAAAGATCTCCCAATTAATTATACGGATATTCTCTATCAAAAAAAGACAAAGTTAAAAAAGAAGACAAAGCTTTTATTTTCATGTTAAAATTTCCATGGCACTGTTCTGTCCCCCACACACATTCATAACCCAACATGTAAAAACTGATTTTTTTCCTTATTCACTAAATGTACAGATTCATTTTATATTTCACAAGAGAATTTTTACCAGTTGGCTGAGGTGTGGTAGGATATCCAGGAAGCTGATGAGAGGCTGCAAAAGTCTGTCTCTGAAGGAGATCTGTTTCAGAGTGTGAGGGATGTCCTTCTTCATAGCTTAAACTAGAGGAAAATAAAAATAAGTGATCAAAAACACATAGCCCAAACAAATAGCTCTCAAAAAATTTCTAGGAGAGCAATTATCAAAATTAGAAGTCTTTTGACTAAATTCCCGACCTATAGACTAATAACAGATCAAGTCTGACAATACTGCCAAAATGGGGAAAATATATTGAAGATATTCTAGGAAGAAAAATGATACATAGTATTTTCCTTAATTCAATTTTTACCTCCCAAAGTCCTTTTAGTGGGAGAGATAAAACATGATACAGTAAGAACAACACTATCCTGGAAATCAGAAAAGCTGAATTCATTATCCAAGCTCTACTACTGGCCTACAGTTTGATTTCAATAAGTGACTCAATTATTGTAGGACTAATTTCCTCCTCTGTATGAATAACGGACTAAACAAGATCATCTCTAAGGTCCCTCCAATCCTAACATTCAGATAGTTCAAATAAATTGATCATTAACATTATTTCCCAAAAACTCACCTAGAAAATTTCAAGTTTATACATTGAAAGTCATTCAGAACAAGATGTTCTCTTCTCTTTTTTATTTTGAATATTTTAAACCCAGAGAAAACACTGAAATAGTATACTGAATAGTATAATAAAAAGTATATACCTGTCACTTAAGATTCAACAGTTAACATTTTGTTACATTTGTTTTGTCTTTCTCTCCATATACATATATACACTTTTCTTTTTTTACTAAACCACTTGAAAATAACTTGCGGACATCATGACACTTTGTTCTTAAATACTTCAGTTGTATGTCCTAGGAACAGGACATTCTCCTATGTAAACCAAACATTGTTATTAGACTTAAAGAACTTTAAGTCAGTTAAAGCATGTAATACAGAGCTCATATTCCAATTTCCCCCAATTATTGACAAAATGGGACTTTTAAAGCTTTCAATGTATGATCCAATCAAATTCAAGAACTGCTTTTGGTTATGTTTCTTTAAATTTAGAACAGTGCCCTCACTCTGGCCTTAATCCCAGATCTCTTCTTGATTTCATGACAATCTTCTTGAATAGTAGGCTATCCCAAATTCTGGATTTACCTGATTGCTACCTCATGAGAAGTATATAGTGATGTTTTATATTTCTTGTCCCATCACATGAAGATGCACACAATGTCAGTTTCTCATTATTGGTGATGTTCAACTTGAGGTGGTTAAGGTACTTTGTTAGATCTCTCCATGTAGTTATTTTTTCTTTGAAATTAGTATGCAATTTTGAGGTATTTAAAACTGTGTAAATATCTTTTTCCCAACAGCCAATGGTTTTCGACATCATTCAGTTGTGATCTTTAATTCAATTGTTGCACTGAGGACTGGAAATGTTAGGCTGCTAATGACATCATCACGTCAATATTTTAAAGTTAGCATTCTTCTGTAAAACAAAAATGAGCTTTCCTTTTTTTGCTTTTTCTCTTATATGTATATTATATATACTTATATATTTTATTCAGAAATATATATATTATACTTTTAAAAAATTTATCACTGTAGATTCTTGATGTTTAATTTGCCCTTTCAGTCCTGTCTCTTTCTGACATGTCCTCCTTGGGGCTCAAACATATCCTTACCTTAGAGCACAAGATGTTTCAGGCTCACCTTGATATTTTCCCTGCACCAGACCTGAAGTCAACCATTTCTACTAGGAGCCCATTTAGTAGGCAATGGCATTTAGAAACCAAGATCTGGGTGTCAGGTATGTTCAATGCCTAGTGTGTCATTGCTTCTAGACCCCTTTGGAAGACAAAGCTAAGAAAATACATGTCTTTTTAAAAACATGAGTTCAAACTGACAACTCTAATTCAAATCCAATTATTCCTCATCTTCCCCCATTTCACATGTGTATCTCCCTTTTCTTACAGTTGGAATGCTAGTTCACAGCTACATTAATAAATTTACTCTTTAGTTCTATTTGAAAATACTATAACACAACCTCTACCAAAAACAAATCTAAGTAAATCTAAATAAAGGTCAGTATTTCTTCACAGTCCCAAGATCATATCACACTAAGTGGATATAGTTAGAATACTGATTCAAAAGTAATTATTATTTATGATGGCTGTTATTAGATATAGGAACTAGATTGTTTTAAGATCCAATTTTAACATTATTTTAAAATCTTTTTAAACTTTAATAATGAATTTTATTAGGGTATAATTTACATGTAAGAAAATACATCGTTAAGTGTACAGGTAGGTCCATGTGTACACATTTTTGATAAATGTATACACCAATATAATCACAATCCCAAACAACTTACAGAACATTTCCATCACAACAAAAGGTTTCTCATGCCCCTCTGAAGTCAATCTCTTTTTCATCTCATCTCTGGCCCTAGACAACCACTGATAAGGCTAATGTCACTAACATTTAGGTTTGCCTGTTCCAGAATTTCACATGAATTTAATCATACAATCCGTATTCTTTTGAGGTACACCATGCTGTCGTATACACGAGTAGTTCATTCCTTTTCTTTGAATTGCATGAATATATCACAATACATTTATCCATTCGCCTACTGATAGACATCTGGGTTGTTTCCAGTTAGGGACTAATGTGAATAAACCTGCTCTGAACATTTGTATACAAGTCTTTTATGGACATATGTTGTCATTTCTCTAAGTTAAATATTTGGAGTGGAATTACTGGGTCAGAGATAAGTGCATGTACCATTTTACATTATCATCAGTAATGAATCAACATTCGATTTTTGCTTTATATCCTTGTGACCATATGATCTTTTCAGTCGTCTTAATTTAGGCCATTCTAGACAGATATAGTGGTATCTCATTGTGGTTTAATTTGCATTCCTTAATAACAAATGCTGAAGGGCACCTTTTTCTAGATTTATAGGCTATTCTTTTAGCTTCTCTTGTGAAGTTTGTTCAAGTTTTTTGCCCTTAAAAAAAAGTGAGTTGTTAGCTGTCTTACTGGGTTGTAAGAGGTTTTTTTTATGTATTTTGTTTTTTATGTATTCTGGACATTTTTTGTCAGATGTATGTATTGTGAATGTCTTCTTCCAGTCTGACGGCTTGCTTTTTCATTTTCCAGTGTCTTTAAATAGAAGTTTTAATTAATTTTATTACGGTAAGAGCACTTAACATGAGAGCTACCACTTAAACTGTACAATACAGTATTGGTAACTCTGTGCACTATGTTGTACAGATCTCGAGAACTTATTCATCTTGCATAACTGAAACCTTTTATCTGTTGAACAATGCCCCATTTCTTCCTTCCCCAAGACCCTGGCAACAACCATTCTACTGTTTCTGAGTTTGTTTAATAAGGTTTTAATCTTTGATTAACTTGAACTATCAATATTTTCTTTTATAATAAGTGCTTTTAGTATCCTGTCACTTAATATATTCACCTGTTTTCTTCTAAAAGTTTTAGCTTTTATGTTTAGGTCGATGAATCATTTTGAGATACTCTTTATGTACAGTGTGATGTAAGGGTCAAGATTCGAATTTTTAACTTCTTTAAAAATTATGGTATAATTTGCATACAATAAAATTCACCCTTTCTAGAGTACAGGTTAGTGAGTTTGGAGAAATGTGTCAACACTACAAAAAACAAGGGAGAAAACAGTTCCATCACTACAAAAGATTCCCCTGTGCTCCTCAGTAACAAACCCCTCCCACCACCTCTAGACCCAGGCAACCACTTCTATTCTCTATCCTTAGAGTTTCGCCTGTTCCACATGACAAATAAATAGAATCCTTTAATATGTAGCATTTTCTGTCTAGCTTCTCTCAGGTAGCTTAATGCCTTTGAGATTCATCCATGTTGTTATATCAGTAATTTTTTATTGCTGAACAGCATTCCACTATATGGATGTACCAAAAATTGGTGGTTGTTTCAAATCCATTCATCAGTTGAGGGCTCTTTAGGGGTTCTTTACTATTTTTGGCAATTATAAATAAAGCTGCTATAAACATCTGTATAAGTTTCTGTGTGAATATAAGTTTCCATTTCACTTGAGTAAATACATAGGAGAGGTATGGCTGAGTTACATGGTAATATTTTTAACTTTAGAGAAACTGCCTGTTTTCCAATGGCTATAATTTTTACATTCCCAACAACAATGCAGGTCTGGTCTAGTTGCTCTGCATTTTCGTTGACACTAGGTATTATCAATTTGTAGGTTCTTTAAAAAAAAAAAATGTTTAGCCATTCTAATTGGTGTACAGTGGTACCTCATTGTAGTTTTAATTTGCATTGCCGTAGTAATTAACAATGTTAAGCATCATTTGCTCATCTACTATGCAGAAATCTTCTTTGGTAAATTATCTACTCAAATCTTTTGCCCATTTTTATTGCATCGTTTTTTATTATTGAGATTTAGGAGTTGCCTAAATATACTGGAATCAAACCTTTCATATGTTTTGCAAATATTTTCTCCCAATCTGTGGCTTTCATTCTCATAACAATGTATTTAGAAGAGAACAATCTTTTATTTTATGAATTTTATGAATTTATTTTATGAACATTTGGTGTTGTAGCTAAGAAATCTTTGCCTAATCCAATATCTCAACAATTTTCTCTTATGTTTTCTTCTGGAAGTTTTGTAGTATTAATTTTTCCATTTAGGTCTATGATTCATTTGGAGTTAATTTTTTATACAAGGTGTGAGGTAAAGCTTGAAATTAATTCTTTTTTTAAATTTGGATATGCAGTTGTCCCAGGAATGTATACTGAAAAGATTATTCTTGAACTATTGAAATGCCTTGGCATCTCTGTCAAAAAAAAAAAAAATCAACTAGCCATATATTTTTGGTTCTAGTCTCAACTATTCTGTTACATGGACCAATATGTCTGTTCTAAGGCCAGTAACACACAGTCTGATAAAGGATTCAAGTTCTACAAATCTTCCAGTTTTGTTCTTTTTCAAAATTGTTTTGGCTATGCCAGGTATTCCTATATAAATTTTAGAGCCAGCTTATCAATTTCTATGAAAACACTTCATTGAATCTACATCACTTTAGGGAAAACTACTATCTTAAAAGTATTGAGTCATCTAATCCATGTTTTCTCTACTTATTTAGGTTTTTAATTTCTGTCATTAATCTGTTATAGTGTTTAGTATATAATTCTTGCATGTATTTTGTTAAATTTACCCCTAAGTATCTCCTTTTTCCATGAAATTGCAACATTATCAAACAAGGTGGTGACAGGCTTGCTGTCATGCATGTTTCCAACCTCCTATGGCTGGCCCATCTTCACATACCATAAAATAATTTTTTGTGATCTCTATGTAATATTTTTATGGTTTTAAAGTAAGTTTTAGAAGGTACTAACCCTCAGGATAATCTGATGGTCACCATCTGGTTGAGGTTACTTTTTAAACAAAAGCCAAATTTAAAACAATTTTATCTTGGGGAAAAAATGCCTCAAAACATGGTGTTTGTTTTAAATTTCCATATTTGAACCAATGTAACATTTCCTTTGAATAAATATACATTTATTTAATAAAGGACCACCATGGCATAGCCCTTCCTAGCCCCCAAGGCCTGGATGGGTGGGCAAGGAGAGGCAGTATTTTTACCATCCCCCTATGTACTCCAAACATTACAAGAGCTAAGGCTTAGAGAAGAGGAAGGAGCCAAGGGATAAGAGTCACAACTGCTTCAATCTTTATCTTCCCAGCCTAGCATAAAACTTCAACCTTCCATCCCCCTCCACGTACATTCATAGTGGGGTATGGACTCAATCTTGAGGACAGGAAAGGTCAGAATTTCACAAGGGGGAGTATCATTTTCCTTCAGGTGCTGTAGCTTAAATTCCAAATTTAAAAACTGACATTTTCCTCAGACAAAAAAAACAAAAAAGAGATTAATTATTCAGCTACCACTCTTTACCTTATTTACTTTAAGTCTGAACATACTTCCCCTAAACTTTCTTAATTTTAGTCTAATTTGTCTAACAAAGAAAATTAAGTTTTAAGATGAGAAAGCTGACACAAAAATCTCATCTAAAATGGCAATTTTTGCAGTGAAGATGGTATATGATCATAAGAAAAAATGCTTTTGAATATATTAAGAGTAAGTTATGTTATGGCTTATATGCAGATATCAATAACATATACAAATCTATCCTTGGGTAGCATACTTTAATGTCCATAATACTTAAGAAATAAGACACATTCCAAGTTTTAAAATCAATTATCAAAAATTCCATGAAATATGTTAAATCCCAGGTGAACAAGCCAGTACTTGCACACAAATCATAAGTTACTTAAGCACTGAATGAATGATTTTGCCTTAAGTAGTCATATAAGTTTCTTCTCTGTGGTTAAAGAATTTGGCCTCTGAAAAAATATATATTCTGATAAAATAAAAACAGAATTCTCTTTAAGCTCTGAAAATATTGTTTTATTCTACATACATTAACTTTTTATAGTTGAGAAAGATAAGAAACCTAGATTAGAGGTCAGAGGCCCGGATTCCAGTCTTGATTCTTTAAATAACATGTTTCAAGGCTTTCCGCAAAGCGCATTATTATCTTGTGGAGTCCCAGTTTTGCTATGTATGAAGTCTGATGTTCTTTGTATTTATAATATTCTGAGTTAATCTAAATATTTTTACTTCATTTATCACACAGTATTCTTTAACATAAAATCTGTCTTCAAAATTGAGTACAGAGATAAACAGAGTTCACTGAATTAACTTTGTAGAACTCCAGAATGTCTGTCATACTCATATCTAAATGTTAAATATTTTATAAATCTTTGTTTTAGCTAATCATAGCCTGAGAAATAAAAACAAAAACCTTAACATAATAATCAGCCCTTATTAAGGAATGATTTGTGAATGTGAAAAAATAAACCATGAAACTATCTATGTAAGAGCTGTATAAAAGCAAAGACTTTGCACATAGGCCACAGAATTCAAATCCAGTTCTGTACTTTACAAATTCTGCAACTTGGGGTTAACCACATAGTTTTTCTATGTCTCAGTTTCCTCAACTATAAAATATGGGTACTAACAACTCCCACCTACGTAAGGTTGGTAGGAGAGTAAATGATAAAGCATATATACAGCATTTAACACATTTGGCACATGATGTTCAACCAATGCTATTATTACTGTATCTAAACGTGAGGTCTGCATTTATACAACTGACAGAGACTGCCAAATATTATGCTAAGTACTAGAAGATACAAATATAAAAAGTCATAAGTAAATAAATAAACAAAAATAACACAGTATGAGAAGGCTTACCTTTAGGAAATGATAGCTGAGTACCGCTGGGTTTTTTCAAACTATATACTCCTCATTCTCACTTCCAGAAGTTATTTGTAATTCTGAGATGGGACCCTGTAAGTCACTCTGAAAAAGCTCTTACAGCAATTCTACTATGTACCAGCAGTAGAGAATCACTATCTTAAAAGGATAATCTGATAAGCAGTGTGGAAGAGCAAGCAAGCCTGAAGGCAGGAAGGTCAAGATCCTACTGCAAAAATCCATATAAAAAATCTTAAGACAGAACAGTGGCAAGTTAGCCACTTGAGAACTCTTAAAAATTAGAATTGACAAACTTGGTAAATATGAATTGTGAGGGAAGATGGAGGTGAACCACCCATAAGACTGAAATGTGGAAGAGTTCGATTTTAGATGCATTAAGTTTGAGGTGAGGCATTCTTAAGAGACATAGTGAGAAATATTCAAAAGAGCACTAATGAAAATTCCTACTTAGAACTTAGGAAAGAATTTGAGTTGGAAATAAAAAATTGGGAATCATTACCAAATGGATATTTCTGAAGTCATTAAAGTGGGTAAAACTGCCCAAGAGTATCCTATATCAGAAATGGGCTGAAGAAAGAAGCTATGGGGACGCTGTTTTTGGAGCACACAGTGATCAGCAGGTCTCCATAAAAAGGGAATATTAAGCTAACCCTATGCCAAACCAGAGAAAGTGAAGAGGAAAAAATTATGCAAAGGCCTGAGGTGGGAAAGAGTCTGCAACATGGGGAAGCTAAAAGAAGATGAGCATGCTTTTAGTGTACTGAGGGAAGAGAAAGTGGCAGGAGATTCATTCAGCTGGAGAGGTAGCTGGCAAGGGTAGACATGAAAAGCCTTGTGGGCACAGTAAGGAGCTTGGATTTTATTCCAAGTGCAATGGAAAACAACTGAACGATTTTTAAGCATGGGAGTGACTAAATACATTTTTATAAGGTGAGACTGCAGCTGCTATCTGCTAAAAAACTTCCCTCAGTTCCTAAACTAAAACTGAAAGCAAACGGAATCCTAAAATCAAATATAGCTTTCAACATCATAACTACCACCCCTCATATACACGTTACCACCCAACTAGCTTCAAGTTTCACTAAAATTTGCTTTAAAAATAAATGTTAAGGGATGCAGAGTTTAATAAACCTGGCTACCAAATGCTGAGTAATTCTAGAGCAATGTCTCTTAGTTTAAAAAACTGAAAATAACAAAGTTGTTGATAATAAAAGACACTTCTCTCTTAACACTCACTTTGCAAAAAATCATGGGAGAAGAGATAAATATGTGGTAAAGATGGTGAACTTTTCAGGATATTAATAACTATAATTGAAAAGATATGAGTGTTGACAAGGATGAGGAGAAACTAGAACCCTCATACATTGCTGGTGGGAATGTAAAACGGTGCAGCCACTTTAGAAAACAAATTTGGCAGTTCCTCAAAATGTTAAACACAGAATTATCATATGACCTAACATTTCCACTTCTAGGTATCTACTCATAGAAAATGAATCATATGTTCAAATAAATACTTTTATACAAATGTTCACAGCAGCATTATTCACAAGAGCCAAAAAATGAAAACCACCCAAATATCTGTTAACCAGTGAATGGATAAACAAAACGGGCTCTAGCTATCCAATGGGATAGTATCCCACTATAAGTACTTACATGTACTGATACATACTACAACATAGGTGAATCTCAAAAGCATTATGGTTAGCCAAAGAAGCCAAACACGAACACATTTTACGATTCCATTTATATGAAATGTACAAAAAATGGCAAATCTAGAGACAGAAAATCAATTAATGGTTGCCTAGAGCTAGAGGTGAGAATGGAGAGTGACTATAAATGGGCATGAGGTTTCTTGTTGGGATGATGAAAACATTCAAAGAGTAGATTTTGGTGACACTGTGGCAATGTAAAGATACTAAAAATCATTGAATTGTATAGATGGTATGTAAATTAATCTCAATAAAGCTGTTAATTTTTTAAAAAGGTGCCAAAGGAGTCAAATGGCCTAGATTCACTATCTCTAAGGGAACCCTGGGCAATTTATAGCTTCTTTGGGCCTTAATCTGTTAATTTTTAAGGGTACCTTAGAGCATAGGTCCTCCTATACACTGCATCACCTAGGGTCTCTAGGGGCCACCAGAGGTCAGTTCTGCAGAAGATCAGAAGGCAGAAGAGAGAAGTCTATTTGTCCATTCCCTTGTAACACAACCATGGTTCAAGCCATGCTGCATCCCCCTGCACAACTACAGCTCCTTCTGAGCTCCAAAAACTACTGCCCCTTCATAGGACTAGAAGTGGATTCCCACTGCTGCTACTCACCCAGTGTCTCAATATCCCTTTTTGGTCCCTTAACCCTACCCCCAATTATCTTTCAGAGATATACTATGATTGAAAGAGATACACACATGGCCTGATATTTGCTTTGAAATTATCCAGAGCAAGGACAAAGTAGAGAAAGTAGGTGGGGATATATGTGAAACAAGACTGACCATGTGTTGGAATTGTTGAAACTGGATAATGGACAAATAGGGATTCATTATTCCATTCTGGTTTGAAATTTTCCATAATAAAAATGTTATTGTTTGTAGTATAGAAAATCAACTTCTAAGTGGTTTACCCTTTAAAAAATTTTGGCATTTTTCTACTACACTCTTTGTGGCTCTGGCAAAGTCAAACTCTAACTTAAATTGTCTTATGTCTGTTTAAATGAGGACAGTACCAGCTGCTTTACCAGAGTAATATTCATCTTGCATTTCGCTCAATACGAGAAATGTTTTAAAATATTAAGCCACCTAATTTAAGCAGATCTAAGCAAAAGTATTTTAGCTAATCCACATTTTTGTCTTTGCCATGCTTCGCTGGGTCAGACAAATCTTCTCTCAAGTTATTTAAATAGGATCAATGATCACACAGAACTATAATGAGAATGATGGCATTAAGTCATATGAAAATTTCATTATTTTATGCTTAGTTACACCCCATAAATGCCTACAGGCCGACTAACATAGGACAACCTTACATGGTCAGGATCCCTAAAGAAACTTAAAACTTATGAAGGCCAAAATTAAACTATGAAATATTACATGCTACATCAAAGCAGAATATATTCCAGCACTAAATATATTCTTTATTAAATCAATATTTATTGAGCACTTATATGACAATATATGATGGGAAAAAACAGCTCAAGTTGGACTGTCTAGAAACACCCATATTAACAGTCAGGGACCAACAATAATCAAGAACAGAAAAATACTTAATATCAAAGATTGATAAGTGCTATGAAGAAACTTACAGCAGGGTATCGGGCTACACAGAGATGTGGGTGGGTTAGGTGGATGGATATGATTCCACTGAGGGGACTATAGACAGACCTCTCTAACAATGTGACATTTTGAACTGAATGAAGTGAGGGAGAAAGATATGCAGATTATCAGAGAGAAGAGTGGTCCCAGCAGAGGAAACAGCTGAAAGACCCCTAGATAAGAGCATTCCTGCTGCCACTAAAAAAAAAGTTTTAACCAGAGATGAGAGAGACAGAGAAGGAAAGAGAGAATCTGTGGTCACAGTTTTAGGGGCAACATATTCCTCATTTAGGTGTGTTATTTTGGCTCATTTACAGAGTGACCTGAAAAGCTGCTAGTTTTGAGTGACAAGAGAAGGTCCTGCAACAGGTCCAGGCTGCTGTGCAAGGTGCTCTGCCACTTGGGCCATATGATCCAACAGATCCATGGTGCTGACGTGTCAGTGACAGACAGGAATGTTGTTTGGTGCCTTTGGCTGGCCCCTATAGGTGAATCGCAGCACAAGCCTTTAGGATTTTGGCGCAACGCCTGGCTACAGTCTGCAGTTAACTACTCTACTCTTGAAAAAGAGCTCTTGGCCTATTACTGGGCCTTAGAAGAAACTGGACATCCGTGAGCCACCAAGTTACCATGTGACCTAAACTACCCGTCATAAACTGGATGTTATCTGACCCATCAAGACAAAAGTTGGGCAAGCACAGCAGCATTCCATCATCAAATAGAAGTGGTATATATGTGATCGGGCCAAGTAAGCCCTGAAGGCACAAGTTACATTAACAAGTAGTCCAAATGCCCACGGTCCCCACTCCTGCCACACCGCCTTCTCTCTCCTAGTCTGAACCCTTACTATCAGTTGAGAGAGGAAGAGAAGACTTGGGTTTACAGGTGGTTCTGTAAGATAATGCAGCCATCACCTGAAAGTAGACAACTGTAGCACTACAGCCCTTCTCTGGAACATCTCTGAAGAATAGTAGTAAATGGAAATCCTCTTAATGGGCAGAACTTCAACACTGCACTGGGTTGTCCACTTAGCTTAGAAGGAGAAATGGTCAGTTATATACTGATTAATGTGCTATGGCTAATGGTTGGCTAGATGGTCAGGGATTTGGAAGGAACATGATTGGAAAACTGGTGACAAAGAAATGCGGGGAAGAGATATATTGACCTCTCTAAATAGGCAAAAGAAAAGAAAAAAGAAAAACAAAATGATGCTATTTGTGTTCCATGTGAATGTTCACTAAAGGGTGAGCTCAGCAGAGGAGGATTTTAACCATCTGGTGGACAGAATGACTGGCTTTCTGTAGATACCAATTAGCCTCTTTCTGCAGCCACCCCAAGGCTCATGAATAAAATGGCCATGGTTGCTGGGAGAGAGGTTATGCATGGGCTCAGCAACATGGCTTTCTACCACCAAGGCCAATCTGGTTATGGCCAGTGCTGAGTGCCCCATCTGCCAGCAACAGAGACCAACACTGAGCACCTGATATGGCACCATTTCCCAGAGTGATCAGCCAGTACCTGGTGGCAGGTTTATTACATTGGACAGATTTCATCATCAAAACAGGAACATTTGTTCTTACTTAAATAGATACTTACTCTGGATATAGATTTCCTTTCCTTGTATCCAGTGATTCTGCCAAAACTACCATCTGTGAACTTACAGAATGCCAATGCCTTATCCACCATCATAATATTCCATACAGCAATGCTTATGATCAAGACATTTACTTCACAGCAAAAGAAGTGCAGGTATGGGCCTGTGCTTATGCAATCAATTCACTGGCTTTACCAGGTTCTCCAACATCATGAAGTAGCTAGATTGACAGAATGGTGAAATGGCCTATTGAAGACTTAGTTCCAGCACCAGCTAGTTGGCAATACCTTGCAGGCCTGGTTCTCCAGAAGGTTCTCCAGAAGGCTACCTATGAATCAGCATCTGTTGCCTAGTACTATTTCTCTGATAGCCAGGATTCACAGGTCCAGGAATTAAGGAGTAGAATGGAAGTGGCACCACTCACTAACACCCCTGCTGATCCACTTGCAAAATTTTTGCTTCCAGTTCCAGTGACCTTATGCTTTGCTGGCCTAGAGGTCGAAAGTCCGGAGTGAGGAATGCTTCATCAGAAAACCCAATAATGACTCCATTGAACTGGAAGTTAAAACTGCCACCCAGGCACTTTGGTTTCCTTATGCCTTTGAATCAATAGGCAGAGAAGGGAGTTACGATGTTGAATGGGGTGAATGATCCCAACCCCCAAGGGGAAATTAAAATACTCCACAATGGAGGTAATGAACAGTATGTCTGGAATACAGGAGGACCGTTTAAAGCATCTGTTAGTATTACCATGAACTGTGATTAAGGTCAATGGAAAACCACAATAACTCAATCCAGGAAGGACTAATAATGACCCAGACCCTTCAGGAATGAGGGTCTGGGTAACCCCACTAAATAAAGAGGCATAACCAGCTGAGGTACTTGCTGAAGACAAACCAAATGGGTAGTGGAAGAGGCAGTTATAATATCAGCTATGAGCACATAACCAGTTAAAGAAATACAGACTGTAATGCTTGTGAGTATTTCCTCCTTATTTTGCTATGAATAGATGTGTCTGTGTGTTTCTTTGTATTTTTACCCCTCATTTCTTTATCACGTAACATAAGATGTATGATTTTAGATCATGGCACTTAAGTATATAAATTTTATATCATAGTATTTAAGTTATGAGATAACAAGGAGAAAAGTAAATGACACACAAGGACTTTACTCGCTCTTCTGGGGAAGAGATTTCCATGTTTTCAGTTCTATGCAAGATAGTTGTATCATGTTAGAAGAAATTATGACCTTGTTATTGTCTTTATTTAAAGATTAAATATTGTTGAAGGAGATGCCTATGCAAAACTGACAAAGGTGACTTCTAATGGGTGAATTTTGTGTTAACTTGACTGGCCATCGTATACCCAGATTAACCATTGTTTCTGGGTGTATCTATGAGTTTAAAATTTGAATCCATGGACTCAGTAGGCTGCCCTCCCCAATATGAGAAGACATCATCTAAGCTATTGACAGCCTGGATATAAAAGGCAAGAGGAAAAAGTGCCCGCCCCCTTCTACTTTCCCTGTATCACTGCACAAGCTGGGACATCTCCTCTCATTTCCTTTTATCCTCAGACTAGAATTTATATCATGGGCTCCCCTGGTTCTCAGGCCTTAGAACTCAGACTGAATCACACCACAGGCTTTCCTGGTCTGCAAACAGATCATGGAACTACTCAGCCTGCATAAATTCTGTCTCTGTCTCTGTCTCTGTCTCTGTCTCTGTCTCTGTCTCTCACACACACATACCCTCCCTCCCTCCCTCCCAACCCTATTGGTTGTTTCTCTGGAGAATCCTGAATAATACAACCTCCCTCCTGTCTGGTCTGATGAACTGCCTCTTATTTAGTATCCAGTTTTCTACCTCTTCAGTTCTAATCTATTCTGTACCTTGACTACCAAATTAATCTTATTAAAACACTTTTTTGCTTATATCATTGTCATCCTTCTCAAAAACCTTTCAAAGCTCCTGATAGGCTGTAGAGACTGAACTCCATGGCCTGTCTCAAAGCCTTCTACAGTCAAGTACTGACCCCGTGGGGTAGTGTTACTCCTCCAGTGACCTCCCCAATGAAACACACCTTTGTACAGTCTCCCTCCCATAACTCTGCACTGGGACCAGTAGACTGTGGTAGAAGTGATGCTGGTCTAATAGATTTCACTTCTTCCTCCTTTGGAACACTTGCTCTTGGACACTCCTTTCTACTAATCCCTTATTCCATTTATGCAACATTAACAATAATTATGTTTGTATGCAATATAACCGACAAACATTTCCACAATCCCTTTGAACCTAATATAATTTCCCCTCTAAGTCCCAAAGCATTTTTATACCTTAAACAAATATTCTGCTTAATAGTATATTTTATTCATCCACTGATGGTATAATGGGCACATAACAATGTGCTAGATATTATTCTAAGTGTTGATAATAAAGCTAATATTTTACATGCTATTCTACATATTATTACATGCTATTCTATATATTATTCTATATGCTGGACACCATTCTCACCACTTCTGAGTTCTCATTTAATCCTCAAGAACTCTAAACAGCATCCTCACTTTACACAAGGAACATCAGGCAGAGAGATTAAGAAACTTCTTTAAGATCGTATTCCAAGTAGTAGAGTCAAAATGTAAAAAAAAAACACCTTAGACTTCAGGGCTTATACTATCAAACATTACTGTAAACTGCCTTCTACACATGTGAGTGAAACAGACAAGATCCCTGTTCTCATGGAACATGCATTCTATTTGTGGCGGTCAGAGGTCTAGGAAAAGGGTAGCAATAAATGATACATACAAATTTATGAAGTTACCTCAGAAAGTGATAATGCTATCAAGAAAAACTGTGATATAATAATCAGTTACTTTAGATAGGGCAGTCAGAGAAGGCCTTTTTGAAGAGGTATATCTGGAAGACCTGAATGTCCAAATGCAGCAGCAACGACCTGTAAAGACAATTCTAGATAAATACAACAGCCAGTGAAAAATTCCTAAGACATACGTAATCTTAGCATGTTTTAGGAAGAGAAATTAGGCCAATGTAACTGAAGGTTGGTGGTGGGAGTGGAATGATGAGGTTGGAGAATGGCTGAGGCTCAGAATTAGCTGAGGCTCAGATCATGTAGGCCATGAGAGAGACTTTGGATTTTCCCCTTGAGTAAGCAGATTTTAAGCAGGGTAATGACACTACCTGGTTTATATTTTGAAATGTTAACTGTGGCTGTTGCATGCTTAATAAACTCTATAAGGGCTAAGGTGGAAGCAAGGAAAGCAATAGAGAGCAAGTGTAACAGTACATATGGGAAATTATGGATATGGAGATCAAACAAACAAGATTTACTAAAGGAGTGGATATGAGAGGAAAGAAATGAATTACAGACTGCTCCAACCTTTTAGACCTGAGTTACAAAGTTAATGGTAGTATTATTTACTGAAGTGGGAAGACTAAAGGAGGACCAGGTTAGGGGTTAAAGTGATATCCATGTTTTAGACATACTATGTTTGAAATATCTATTCAATATCCAAGTGGAGATGATAAAGAGGCAGCCAGATATGAATCTAGAGGTATAAATTTGGAAGTCATTTGACATATATGGCAACTTCACTAAGGATGAGTGGAGAAGATAAAAGGATGAAATTCCAAGCTCCTGGGCATGTCAACATTTAGAAGCCAAGCAGAGAAGCAGCAAGTTACCCTGTCACCCTTCCGGATCACAAGTTCTTTGAGAAGCAGGACATTTTTGTGGAGAACTTAGCTTAGCAACAGAAATTCAGAAATGCTCAGTACATTTTACTGAGTCAATGAAGGCTTGCCATTTGATTTCTCAAGTTTTCACTACAGAAATATAATAATTAAGGATAAAGGCAACAGTGCCTTACATACAGTGGGCACTCAAATATTTGTTTAACAAATGAAAGAAAAAACTTGGACTATATTTTGCTAGACACATTTTAATACTCATTGTTCCAGAGAGTATAGCAAGAAAAGGTAGAAAGCAAGCAGCATCCTATACATCCCCACACTTCTAAGCAATGATAATCGCAAATGCCTTAAACCCTTCATCTTGCTCCCTAATACAGGGTAGAGCAGGTAGACAGGGAATGGCACTAGAGGCTGCAGCAGGAAGAAAAGGGATTCCAATTCCCACACTAAGGCAGTTTTTGCTTTCATGTCATAAATAGTGCATTAAGTCCCAACAATATGCCAGACACTATAGTTAAGTACTAAATATACAGCAGTAAATAAAACAGATAGTATCCCTCCAAGAACTTCCATTCTAAAGAGGCAGATATCTATTACATAAGCAGCATATAGATATGTAATTATATTTCTAACTGTTATATGAAAATACAGTAAAATGTACTGTCAACACATACCATTGCACAAAATAACAGGGGGCAGGGGTTGGAATGCAGTACGTTTCTAACATGAGGTACCTTAAGATGTCAGTTTGGGATGTGGGGAAAGAGTTATCTAGGTGGAGGTAACAGCATGAAGATTTTAGAGGAGGAAAGAATTTAGGATGAACCAAGAAATTTAAAATGGGGCCATATACAGCATATTACAGATTTTAAAAAACTTGACTCTAAGATATAGGAGTAGCAATGGAAAAGTTTTAAGCAAAGGAACAAAATATCACACTGGTAGGTTTATTTATTTTTTTAATCACCTTGGAAGCCATGAGGAGAATGAATTGAAGAAAGGAAAGAAAAGGTTCAAGATGACTTAGGAGGCTACTTCAGTTATCTAAATAAAAAATAATAGTGGCTTGAATAGAGTGGAGCAGCAGAAACAAAAAATGTAGGCAATTTCAAGGTATATTTAAGAGATAAAACAGTAGGGCTTGGAGATTGAGCACACACAACTCCCAAGGTCTGGCCTGAGCAACCAGGTGAATAGAGGTGTGACTGAGATGGGCCTCATTAGACAGAGGTGGAATGAGTGGGGAAAGCATGAACTCATCACTAAATGCCCATTATATACCCAAGGAAAAGTTCAGAGAGGTAGCTGGATTAGGAGGGTTTGGGCTTTAGCCACATATACGGACATCTCCAGAGATGATATCTAAAGCCATGGGCATGATGTGATGTTCTCAGGAGAAAGCACATAATGGACAAGAAATCATATCAGTCCAAAGCCCTGGGGAAACAACAACGTGTAGAGATTAGAAGAGTAAGAACTAATGAAGAATAAGGGAAAGTAGTGGGCCAGAGAGGTAGGAGGAAATCCAGCAAAGTACAGTGCTATGAAGCAAAAGGAAGCATGTTTCAATTAGGAAAAAAATGGTGAATGATAACAAAGAACACTGAAATAAATATATTAATAATGGTTAGGTTTTCAGGCCAGCTACAGAAGCTCATTTAACCCATAATATAGGTAGATTACAGCATTAGACTATCTTACCATGAAGTACTACAGTACAGTAATTAAACATGCATGCTCCAGATCCATAATGCCCAGGATTAAATCTCAGTTCCACTACTTACTATGTGGCTGTAATATTACTTAATGTCTCTATGCCTTGGTTTCCTCATTCATAAAATGTAAAAATAAACCTACCTCAGAGGATTGCTGTGAAGATTAAACAGTGTGCATGTGTACGTGTGCATATATTACTTAAAACAGTGGCTAGCACACATTAGTTGCCTAGTAAGTGATAGCTACTATTACTTACAACATTGCTTCTAAGGGAAAGTACTTTCTGAACAACAGAAGTTTGTTTAAAATAACATTTCACTAATTTGGGATCGTCCCTATTCCTCATAAATTATGATCTTAAAAGGTTTTTTTTCCAAAAGCCTTAAGGGGAACTCTAGCTGTAAAACTTATTCAAAAATTCCTTAATATAGTAGCAGACCTTTTCTAGAGAAGCTAATCATTGTTTTTTGAAGGAGTACGTATCACACTCATTACACGGTCATACTATAATCAGAAAAAACTTTTATATTAGGAAATTCTAAAAACTGGTGGCAAAAAAAAAATTATTTCAAGTTAGAAAGGCAAACACAAATATAAATATATTTTAAAACAAAATATTTCCATTTAATCACAATCTGGTGCATGGTCAAACATAAACACAACTATCATAACCACGATGAAATCACTTCTCTCTTCCTGTTCTATAAAAGATATAAATATGAAGTAGAGAAAAGGCAGCCGGTCTGCAGCTTCCCGATGGTCATCTGATTTACAGAAGCATGCAAAGGTATATATACTGTCTACAACAACCCTACAAAAGTATCTCAACTCCATGGTGAGAGGCAAAGATTTGGTCCCTAAAACTGAGAAAAGAACAAATAAATGGAGATTTATATGACCAGTTTTTATCCCTGAACTTATCATGTGCCCGGCAAGTACTATTTTAAAAATATTCAGAAAGCTCTCTATATACCCTATTAAAGGTAAAATCCTGGGGTTTCCTTTCCCATTAGCGCTTTATTGCTCAATGGTTAAAAACAACAGAAATACCTTTTATCTGATGGCGCTGTTATATTAAAAAAGTATTATTTCAAACTCATGAAAAATTGTTTACCATGCTTTTCCCCCAACAACTGATGAAAATGCTCCATTTCAGGACCAAGCAAACAGAAAATAGGAGGCTAGATCTCAAGCCAGTAACAACTGAATGTTATTACCATCTGTTAGCTTCTGAATAGGTTACTGAAAACAAGGTGACAGACAGGCTAATTCTTTATGGATAAGTATCCATATTACATCATCACAACTAGTACTCATTTGCACCTTCCAGAAGAAACTGCCACAAAGGGGAACAAAAACATTCAACTGATACATGAATTATGAAAAAGCTCTTTAAAATGTTATAAAAATATGAATAAGCTTCTGAAAACACAGAATACCGAAAGACTTACAGGGCATATTTCAGACTCAGTATTTTCTATATAAGTGATGAAAGAAGACATTGCACAGTTTAAGGAATAAAATGAGGTACAATTAAGAAGTGTGTGTAACCCTGTACAGATGGCCTGATCCTCACACAAGATGTTAACAAAGCAAGTTGGTGGGGGAGGGGGAAAGCCTGCATTTTCTATGGTATAATTTAGCTGACTCCACCCCCAAAATATATTTTAGGGGTGGGGGCTTAGCATTTAAAAATCAATAACTTCCAATAAACAGAAAATAAATCTCTTTTAGATTATCTGTTCCAAATGAATCTACTTACTGTTTTCAAATGTGTTTGGGAAGTCATTCTTTGTTACTTTGATAAATAACATTTGGAAAATATGACAAGTAGATTTTAGAGTCTTGCCTCAGAAGTATTCTGCTAAAAGAAACAACAGAAATAACTAGGTAGCATTTGTTGCATATACCTAATAAAACATTGTTTTCATTTAAAACAAAAAATTATGCACAAATAACTATCTCTACTGTTCACTGAACAAAAAGTAATTTTAATTTGTAAATTATCATTTTCAACGGCAAAAGCTATTTGAAAAATGATAGTCAAATCGCCAAAATAATAATAATAATGTGAAACGTGCTAAAAATCTTTCATAAAACTTAAAATGTCTTCATTGTATATGATACAGTAGTGACTTTCTAAAAGGTTTCAGCATTTAGGTATTTAGCACCAAACTGACACATCACATTATTATTATTTTTTTAATCCGGGTCTTTTAAACAAAGGGCCTAAAATTTTCTAAGGAAGCTTATTTCCCTTTTCTCAAACCAAATTTTTCTCATTCTCTCACAATCATCCCAAGGTACTACTAAGACAAAGACCAGCTATTCTTCGCACTATTTTCCAAATAGTGAATGTAGAACTTTCATAAAAACAAAGAAAATAACCTAGAGAACACTGTAATATACAAAGTAGAAAAAAAAAGTTCACTTCTGTCGTGACAATAATGAAAAAATCTGATGAGATCATAAAGCCACGAAGCTTCCTGTTGGTAGTTGAGGATGAAGTCATTAGCAACCCAGGATTCCCTCCCTGGTCCTTGTAATCAGAAACTGCACCTACCAGATTCCGCATTGTTCGGCAGAGGTGGCTTTAAAACACCCCGCTCCCGAATCAGCCAAACCAGACCACGCCTTCCAGTTACCATTCAAATGACCGTTTCACAGTGTGGCACTACTACACATTTTCCGCGAGCTTAAATATCTAGTAAGAGTCAACATTTTAGATTCCCTTGGTCACGCAGGGGCAAAGATGAACTCTTGAACCCCGCGCTACATAACGAACCAGGACTTCAGAAGCCGAGATGGAGAAGCATGCTTATGCTTCTGTTCTCCAGCCTTTATGGCCTTCACTGACGCCCCTCTCCAATTTCTTCCCAACTTTCAGTCACCCCAAGGCACAGAAGGCAAAGAGAGATCCCTTACTTCCTGCTGTTGTTGAAAGGAGAGGAAACCAAAGAGTAACTTTGAACGCGTGGAAGAGAAATAGCTTAATCTTGGCCACCACTGCAAACATATGTCACCCAGCCCGGCGCAGCGTTCCCGCGCCACCAGGACCCCTCCCGGGGCTCCACGCCCCGGGGGTTCTCCCGCAGCCCAGTCTTCCCGGGTCCCCCAACGTCAGGGACGCGTCAGGCTTGGCGCCTCTTCCTCTCCCGCCTCCCCCACCCTCACATTGCCGGGGCCCCCAAGACCACATTGTCGGTTCCAATACAATGGAATGTCACTGCCCCGAACTCCTCAGATCCCCCCTAAGCCCCCTCAGAGACGGTCTCGGGTCTCCGTGATCGCCAAGTTCAGCCACGAACCCAAACTTCACCCTGTGAGAGCCCAGGACCCGGGAGGTGACGGAGACCCACGACTCCCGCCTAGACCCACGTCCACGACCAGTCCCAGGCGCGAATCCTGCCCTGGGCGCCCCCACCTACCCCGAGACCACCCTACAGAAGTCATCAGCCGCCTCTCCCGGCGCGGACGAGGGAGAGGAGACGAGTAGAGGGCCCCCAGCCCGATCCGGACCCCTGGGTGGTGCTGCACAGGGACGAAGGCCCCAAATGCATCCCCGGCCTTTCCTGGCCCACCAGGACCCCGCCGCCCACCCTCCCTACCTGGCCTTGAGGCTGGGGCTGTTGCCGCTGCTGCCGCTGCTGCTGGCGGC
>NW_011888857.1:178411-192410 GCF_000151845.1 Pteropus vampyrus
CACCTCCTGATGGCCAGCTGGGGCGGGGGGAGCTCTGAGGCCTGTCCCGGCCCAGCTGGCTCCCGGGACTCGGTGGGGCGCCCGCCAGCCGTAGCCGGCGGGCCGCGGACTCCGCGCTGTCGGCCGCTCGGAGGGGAGCTGTCCGTGCTCGCCGCGCCCCGCGTGGGAAGGGGCCGCGCCTGCTGTTGGTCCTGCGCGAGGGAGGGGAAATTGAGCGGAAACCCGGCCTGGGGCGGGTGGGGGGTGCGCACAAAGTGGGGAGGCTTGTCAGCGCTTTGCTTGGAGTTCGTTATTTGATCCTTCGAATTATTTTGAATGACCCAAATACTCTGTTCCCATATCGCGATTTCTTTCTCTGCGTCTAGTCTCAAACCAGAAACAGCTGAGCGGGCTGTTTTACAGTTCCGTTTACTCCCTTCCTGCCCAAAGCTTGCTCGGCTAGGGGACCCTTTTCCTGCTGTTAGGGGGAGATTTATATTCAAAGAGATTCAAATTCAAACGTATAAATTCCCAATCCTCATTGAAAGAACCTTTCCCAAGGGCTCTTATTAACTGCCCCCACCCCCACCTTGGGGATTTTTCTCATTCTGTATTTCAGAATCTTCCATCCCAAGACAAATACTGCCTCTTCATTAATTAGTCCATCTACCATCTGGATGACTTTACAATAAATTTAAACTCGCTATGCACATTTTGTGTTAAAGAGTTTTTTGTTTGAGACTTGGAACTTCAGCAAGACTCTACCAAAAACATTTCCTATCTGACCTCCAAGCTGTTTGATGGTGGTGATGAGGATTTAATGATTATTTGAGGCTCTTCTATTGTATATGAGCTGTGTTTCCTCTACTATAGTAGTGAAACTTGGGGATCATTGTTCCTTAAGGCATAAAGTAAAAGTAAAAAATAACAGTAACGTTTGTATTTATTGGCCACCACCCTTAAAAACCAGTACTGGTTAACACCTATTAAGTGCTTAGCACGGAAATCTATCCCTTAAGGTAAGTCTAACATAAAGATTTAAACAAATCAGGCCAGCATAGTAGATCTAATAAATTTGATACTATCTCTGACCGCCATTTTAAAAGCAGTTAAAACTTCCTGATACCTGGTATTGGATCTGCTCTTCCTTTTGAAACTAATTTTGTTCTGGGAGATTGTTTTCCTCCTGGCGCCTACATCCTTTTGTTCCTATTCATTCCTTTTTGTAAGTCTTTCGGCACCTGTGATGCTTGGAGTCTGGTCCTGGGGTGGGGAAGCAAGGAAGTGAGTAGTGGTTATTTACAAATGAATTCAAACGTATAGGCACAAGTGACCTTGCCAATTTTATGTTAATTCCAGTATGCATTTACTGAGGATATCTTTGAAAAGGGGTTATCCTTGAGGAAGGAATTTGCCAGATAATTTGAGATCCTGCAGAGAAGTAACATGAATCTTCCCCACAGCATTTATTATTCTTACTGCAGACTGGAGGTCTAGAATCAAAATAAAACAACAAAAGTTTTCTCTACTGACTATACATTTGTAAGTACTTTTGTGAGCACTAAAGTTTTGTCTTTATGGAAAGTGTAGGCAGTGGATTGGCATGCTATAAATGTTTTATGGCACTTAGTTTGAGATACCCACAACTGGTACTCAGAGCAAGTTATGCAGGCAATACCAAACAAGTGGCAATAAAACCTTTATAGTACCTCACACCAGTATGTAGTTTATGTCACGTAAATCAGAGAAAAGATACTAAAGATTTTTAGTGAGCGTATTTTAAATAATATTACTCCGTCACCATATATGACATTCCTTTGCCCATTAAGTGAAATTTCCTTAGTTTACCCTAAATCAATACACACATATTTCCAATGTTACAACATGTCTACAAATAGCATCATTAAATCTTTTTGGTAAAACGAATATCTGAAGAATGTCTTCTTCCCTATTGAAAATGTACTCCCAACACAGCAAACTTTTCAAGATCTCTTTCAAATAACCTCCAACTAAGCTGCTTTAAGTCTGATACAGACAGTGTAAAAATCTATAGTCAGCCTTGTTGTTCTTGTTTTAAATAAAAATGGTCATTCCATTCTTTGCCTGTGGAACTTTTACTCATTTTTCAAGATATTGATAAAACATTCTGTTTTTTCATGACATTTCCCCAAATTCCCAAAGCAAAACCAATTGCTTTCCTTTCAGTTGCCCTATAATGCTTATTTTATTTATTATATTTAACACTACCATGTTGCATTATAATTAGTTGTGTACCTGCCGCTTTCCCTCACAGATCACAAGTTCCTTTCAGCTGTATTTAATCCATCCTTGTATCCCCAGCACTTCTTGCTATGCCTAGCATTATAGAAGGCCCTACATACATGTTTATTGAATGAAGATATACACACACTTTTTAAAATATGCATTCAGAAATTTCATTTAGTCACTGACATATTCACTTCTAAACAAACCACCATTTCTAGTTCAATCCTAAAATTGGGGACAGTGTATGAAAATTGGTTAAATCAAAGTCAGTTTGGTTGCAAGATGAATTGAAATCCTACACTTAAGGAGTCTTTCCTCCTTTCCTCTTGTGTGTTTATTGTCTAGGAGTGAGTGAGGCCTTAGAATATGTCCATAAACAGTGTCCCCACATTTCCCATGTTTTCCAACCTTCTTCCCAGGCACAGCACTAAGTGCTGATGCTACAAGGATAGATTAAATACAACTACCTTTAAGGAACTCATGATCTATGAGGGAAAACAGCAGATACACAACTAATTGTAATACAATATGTTAGTGTTAAATATAATGAATAAAATAAGCACTATCAGGCGACTGAAAAGGAAGCAATTCATTTTGCTTTGAGTAGTTGGAGTAATGTCATGGAAGGAAGAACGTTTGATCAAGATCTTGAAAGATGAGTAAAAGTTCCACAGGCAAAGATTGTCAGCCTTGTTAATGTTAGTTTATGTATACTAACTAGTAAGCATATCATTAGTTGGTATCAGATTCAATTTTGTCATATGGGATTTCTTAATTTTTTAAGATTGAGATAAAGTAGTCTGAAACATCTTGTGAGAGTCAAAAACCCTCTCCCAAATTTCTGCAAATTCTGGAGAAACTTATAGTCTCTCATTCAATGTCTTCAAGTTTCCTCTGCTTCCATGAGTGCTTTCTCTGTTTAGGGGAGAAACAAATTCAGTCTCTTCGCAGAGTTCCAAACACGAACACACACAAAATCCACTTGCAGAGAACATTTATGAAAGTAACAGTAAGCACTGGACTATTCATTATAATGTATTATATTTACACATACTCATTTTTCTGCTGCTCATGTAATATGGCTGCTCACTCACAACTTTAAAAACTCAGAGGAAACATTGCTCATGACGTTGTAGCAGACCCCCTAGTGCCCACCTCACATCCTCTGGCTTACCTCTGAGGCTGTTTTGACTCACTTCATGCTCACAGTATCCTACCCCAAGACCATGTCATGTGTCTTTCGGCACTCTGCTTTCTCTGATACTATTGAAGCTATCTAAAATTCAGGGGAATTTGTATCTCCCCATTAGGAGAAACAATCAATGGAGAACGGAAGTCAGTGGATAAACACTCCAGCCTCCCAGCTTCCAGGTGGGCTGTTATGAAAGGCATTCTCAGTCAGTGGTCCTCACGGAAGCGAGCCCTTATTGCAAACAACAACAACTTTGATAAAATGCCCTTTGGTTTGTCCTTCTGCCCTGTCTCTCTTCCTGCTCTGTCATTCTTGCTGCCTCGCAATTTAACTACGAGTCATCCGAATTGTTGTCCCAGGTTGTGCTTTTTGGGAAACGTGTCTTATACTATTATTTGTTATAACTACTTAATTTTAGTTTTTATGTATGTCTTTGTCATATGGGGCTGTTCCCAAGTCTAAGTTGTTATTGAATCTTCTATCAGCAACAGATTGGCTAAGGGGTCAAGGCAGAGGGAAAGAATGTTGCTACAAGTGCTAAAAGATACATCTCGAAAGCATGTTCAAAGCAGTCAGAACTGGGACAATCTCAAAGAAGTTATCAATACAAGGGATGAAACAAATAGGCTTGGGTCTTTTCTTTTTTTTAAACACTGCAGTTCTTCCAAACAAAAGCTTTCATGTCCCCTTAGTATGTATAATACTGATAAAAGTGGAATCCCAAGGCTTGCTGGCCTTCTTCCTTGTCCCCATCTCTAATTCCCAAGACACCTTGTAGAACTCTGAGGCCTCTATGATGATGGTTTCAAAACTATTGGCTAGACAAATAGCTAGAGCTTAGGTAGAGAGTAAAAATAGGGCACAAAAATAAGAGTTTCTGATATGTAGGAAATGTAAAAGTACTGGTTAACTCTTGGTGCTAATTTTTTATATATAGAAATTTTCTCATTTCATTAAAATTCTGATCGCTATATTATAGTCTACCATATTGATGCACCATAATTTACCTAACTCTTCATCTGTTATTGGACATTTAAGTTGTATACTATTTTTTGCTTTCTGAAAATATTGCAATAAGTAACTTTCTGAAAATATTGCATCCCTTTGATTCTTTAGGGTACATTCCTGGAAGAAGACTTTCTTTGTCATGGAACATTTAATGCTCTTCAGTGCTCCTTGATGGATGCTCCTTCATGTGCTGGACACACATCGTCAAATTATTCTTCAGAAAGATTGTATCAGTTTCTCTTCCACCCTTAGTACTTGAGAGCACTATTTTAAGTACACCCATGTCAGCACTGAATGCATGAATCCTTTTAGACTTACATTGTTGAAAATGAGGTTGCAAGAGCCACATTTGTGTTGTTTACTTTATAGCATTGATGAGCTTAGAGTGACAACTGGTCCCTTTCCCCTTCACAGTTAGTTTGAGACTTAAGTCTCTTTGCCCCAGCCCTATACCAGCTCTCTACCAGTTGTCTCAGATACTTATCTATAGTAGTCAATAAAGTTTAGTGATTCTTATCCACCTATTACACTAAAGTTTCCAGAAAAATAAACAAAACAAAAATTAAAGATTAAGATAAATTCCAGTTGAGGAACTTAACCTAATGAAAAAAATAATAAGTTAGAGGAACTGACATTATGAGGGTCCCAAGAAAGATATTATAAACAAAAACTAAAAATGTACTGTTTGGAGAGACGGACAGAATAAAGATTAAGACTCTGGAGCCAGGATTGCCTTGATTCAAATGCTGCCTCTGCTACTTACTGTGTGGCCTTGGGTAGGTACTTAACCTTTCTGTGCCTCAGTTTCCTCTTTTGTAAAACTGGGTAATAATACCTGCCATGTAGAGATGTTGAGAAAATTAAATAACAATATATATTTAGAGTGATGCTTGGCATATAGTTTTTTGGTGTCTTTTGGGGGGGTTAAAAAAACTTTTTTTGACATAAAGAAGTTAAAGAATAGTACAAAGATACTACCTTTATATCATTTATTAACATTTCATAAATGTTAACATCTACCACATTTGCTGTCAAGTTCTCTCTCTTTCACACACCATTCTATTTAACGTTGTACTGGAGGTCTAGCCAGTGAAATAGGATGAGAAAAATAGAAAGAAAGAAGTAAAACTATCTTTATTCGTGAATGTCATAACTAGGTCATAGAAAATCCTAAGGAGTCTACCAAAGAAAAAGTAGAATTAATTGAATTTAGCAAGATCCATGTTGTAGCATGTCTCAGCACTTCATTCCTTTTTACAGCTGAATAGTATTCCATTGTATGAATATAAAACATTTTGTATGTTAATTCATAGGTTGATGGACATTTGGGTGTTTCCAGTATTGGGCTGTTATAAATAATGCTGCTATGAATATTTACCTTCAAGTCTTTGTGTGAATGTATGCTTTTAATTCTCTTGGGTATATACCTAGGAGTTGGAAATTTATATTTCAAAAATGTCATTTGGAATACTATAAAAAACATGAACTACTTAAGGATGAAATTAGGAAAATATATGAAACACTTGTACGTTGAAACCTATGAACATTGCTAAGAGAAATTTAAAAGATCTCAATATGTTGAAAAATATATTATGGATTGGAGGACTCATAATTCTTGAGAGGTTGATTCTCTTGAAATTTTTCTGTAAATTAAATGTAATGCCAGTCAAATTCCAGAAGTATTTTGATTTAGAAGTTGACAAGCTAATTCTAAAATAGATACATGGAAATGCAAAGTGCCTTGAATAGCCAAAATAATTTTAGGAAATTATAAAGTGAGAGAACTTATACTACATCAAGACTTACTACAAGCTACAGTGAACAAAACAATATGGTATTGGAATAAGGTATGCGTACATCAATGGAACAGAAAAAAAGAGCCCCAAATCTATTATCAATTGATTTTCAACAGAGTTCCAAGACAATTCAGATAATTTGGTGGGGAAAGGACAGCTTTTTAAACAAACCTTGTGAAAACAACTGCAAATACAAACAAAAAATTAGACTTACATGTAAAAGCTGAACTATAAAATGTCTAGAAGAAAACATAGAAGAAAATCTTCACAACTTGGTGCAGATGATTTCTTGGCAGGACACACACGTAAAAATGAACATAAAAGCTCTTTCGGCCTTAGCACTATTTTCTTAGAAACCTCCTCGCCATGAGAGCCAATGGAGGAAGAAGCGAATGCTCAGGCTGAAGTGCAGAAGAAAGATGAGATCGAGATCCAAGTAAACTTGCTAGATTGTGCACCCATGGAAGCCATAGCAGAAATAAGGAAAGCCAAAGGCAAGGGACCCTGATATAAATTTTTGGACTGCATGTCTACTCTCTAGAACTTTTCAGTGGATCTAGAACATCCATCACCATCTGATCGCTGCAAACACCTTTTGAGAGACCTGCGTTGCTCCTACAAAAACAACTGTTCCTTATGGTCCTTTGCTCTGGACCTGTGACATTCTGGACTAGTTCTGTTCTTGGTTGTGGCTGAATGTAATGTGTACAATAAATGACCTCTTATGCTGTCTTAGATGAAGAGAAAAAAAAATGAACAGAAAAGAAAAGCTGATAAATTGGACTCCATCAAAATGTAAGACTTATGCTCTTTGAGACTCTGTTTAAAAAATGAAAAGGCAAGCCATGACCTAGAAGAAAATATTTGCCAAACATATCTGACAAAAGACGTATCTAGAATAAAGAACCCTTATAACTTAAACGTAAGAAGATAAACAAACTAATTTGAAAATGGCGACAGATTTGAATACACACTTGATAAAAGAATATACATGAGTGACTAATAAGTATATATAAAGATACTTAATATCTTCAGTCATCAGGGAAATGCAAATTAAAACCACAATGAAATACCACTACATACCCACTAAAGTAGGTAAAATTAAAAGACTGGTAACAGCAAGCATCAGCAAGGATGTAGAGCCCCTGGAAACTTCATACATTCCTGTTGGGAGTGTAAAATGGTTCAACCACATTTTTTGTTTGAAAAATAATTTAGTAATTTTTTATAAAGTTAAACATACACCCACCTATTACCAGCAATTCTAATCCTAGATTTTTACCCAAAAGAATTGAAAGTATATGTCTAAACAAAGACTTGTACATGAATGTTCACAATAGCTTTATGTACAAATACTTATCAACAGGTGAACAGATAAACAAATTGTAGTGTATCAATACAATGGAATACTATTTAGCAGTAAATAGAAACAAACTACTGACACATGCAACAATATTCTGCTGAGTGAAAGGAAACAGGGACTAAAGAGTGTGTGTCATAAGACTTGATTTATATAAAATTCTAGTATAGGCAAAACTAATCTATAATGATAGAAAGTAGATCAATGGTAGCCTGAGGCTAGAGAGTCAGGAAATTGACAGTAAAGAGACATAAGGGAAACTTTCTGCAGCTGGGATAATTGTTACATGGGTATCTACGTTTGTTAAAACTGCTCACTGAAGATGGCTTCATTTTATAACGTAAATTATACACCAATGAAATTGCTATAAATGAAAAAAATCAGAAATCAGAATACAAAAGTGCTCTTGAAAATTGAAAACATGAAAATCTAAAAAAACTAAAATATATTAGAGTTGGAAGTTACAATATAAAAATTATAAAGTAGAATAGATGCAGAAAGAAATAGAAAATTGTGGATTGATTGAGAAGTCCAATATTCAACCATTAGGAATCACACAAAAAGTGGAGAAAACAAAAGAGAAGAAAGTAGCAAAAAAATGATACAATAAAATTTTCTAGAATTGGAGAGTATAGCTCTTCATATTGAAAGAAGCCATTGGATGCCATGAACAGTAAGTGAAAACTCGCACCCAATCCCAGACTGTTCCAACACCAGACTTTTCAGTTTTGTAGGCCAGTTTGAGTTGTTTTTGTGTCTTTCAACTAGACCTTTTAGACCCTGCTTCCTAATCTATTTACCAGTGACCCCTATATCATTTTTTTCTGACCCTGAGTGAGAAAAATATGTTTAGAGTCAGCAGTGGACTTCAGACAATACTGCACTTACTTTGTAAGGGTGTTTCTAATCATCCCCACCTCCCAAATCGCTGTGGCTCTAGTCCCCAAAGTTCTCCTTCTCACCCAAGTTAGTAACTCTGTGGAAAGCATATTACCAAGCTGTCATAAGGACAGGTTCTACCTTTAGGTGAAATGTGGCTATTCCATTTAGTTTTTAAAAGTTTATTTCTGTGTTTCTTGCACTATCTTGTCACTGCAATAAAAATCTTGGACATATTTTACTTATAGACTTCATCTAGTAAAATATTACATAAAATGATTACTAAAACAATTTTTTTCTTTCAGTAGCATATAAAGAAGTATTTAAAAACTTTTTAAATTATTATTTATTTTAATTAATTTATTGGAGTGACATTGGTTAATAACATTATATAGGTTTCAAGTGTAAATTCAATAATGTTATCTGTGTATTGCATTGTGTTCACCAGTCAAATATTCTCTTTTAAAATTGTCAATTGGTCCTAAGAAAACTTTTTGTCTTAAAAGTAATTTTTAAAATAAACTTTACTTTTTAAAGCAGTTTAGGTTCAGAGTGGGAAGTACAGAGATTTCCCATATACCCCCTTTTCCTATGCATGAATAACATTCCCCACTATCAAAATATTCCACCAGAGTGGTACATTTGTTACAATCAATGAACCTATGTTGACACATCATTATCATCCAACTCCATAGTTTACATTGCACTTCAATCTTGGTGTACATTCTATGGGTTTGGACAAATGTATAATGAAATGCAGCCACCATTATAGTATCATAAAGAGCCCTTTCACTGCCTTAAAAAATCCCCTGTGCTCCAATTATTCATCCCTTCTCCACCCCCGCACCCTAATCCCTGATAACCACTGATATTTTTACTATCCCCACAGTTTTGCCTTTTCCAGAATGTCATAAAGTTGAAATCATATAGTATGTAGTCTTTTCAGATTGGCTTTTCTCACTTAATAATATGCATTTAAATTTCCATCATGTCTTTTCATGACTCGATAGCTCATTTCTTTTTAGCATTGAATAATATTACATGATTTGAATATAACATTTATCTATTTGTCTACTGAAGGACATCTTGGTTGCTTCCAAGTTCTGGTGATTGCAAATAAAGCTGCTGTTAACATCCATGTGCAGGTCTTTGTGTGGACATAAGACTCATTTGGGTAAATGCCAAAGAGGTTGATTGCTGGATCAAATTGGAAGAGTATTTAGTTTTGTATGAAACTGCCAAACTGTCCTCCAAAGAGACTGTACCATTTTGCATTCCTACCAGCAATGAATGAGAGTTCCTATTGCTCTACATCCTCACCAGTATTTAGTGTTGTCAGTGTTCTAGATTTTGGCCATTTTAATAGGTATGTAGTGCGTGTCTTTTTGTTGTTTTGGTTTGCAATTATCTAGTGACATACAACATTAAACATCTTTTCATATGTTTACTATTTGTATATCTTCTTTGGTGAGGTGTCTGTTCAGGTCTTTTGCCCATTTTTAAAATTGAGTTGTTTGTTTTCTTATTGAGTTTTAAGAATTCTTTGCATAATTTGGGTAACTACTTTATCAGATATCTTTTGTAAATATTTTCTCTAGTCATTAGCTTGTTTTCTCATTCCCTTAATTTTATAAAATTAAAATAACTTTAATTTTCTCATTCTCTTTAAATTTCTCATTCTAAAATCCAATAATTTTAGATCAATTAGATCCAAAAAAATTTTAAGGTAGTCTAAATGTGTAATATGAAGTAATATTTAATAATAATCAGGGTTTATCTGTATGACATTTAGTATTTATGTTTCTCTTAAGCTATAAGTACTGTTACTCCTATAATCTAGTGTAACATTACTATGTTCTTTTGATTTTTAAATTATGTATAGACATAGGGCATAGGAATAAATTTTAAGGAGTAAATATTATAAATTTGCCTCAAATAATATATTAAATATTAAAACCGTGTTAGAGAATAGCACTTTCACAATGCAAATAAATTGTTTAAACAGAATGCTAGCCCCACTGGGTGAAAGATATATACAGCAACACCACGCTGTAAACATTGTTTTGAAAACATATATTGTGTTATGCCTTATATGAGGAAGAAGTATGTTTAATTGAAAGAAGCAACAAATATTTACTTAGTAAAAAGTTTTTTCACATATACAAAAAAGTATATAATAGGAAATCCATTAAAACCAAAACATAATCAAGGCTGTAGGGAAAATATACATTAAAAAAATGGGTTTGGTTTTCCAGATAATGAAAACACTGATGTATTTGTACTGAACTGCCTTAAACAACAACAAAAAATGTTGGAGAAAACATATAATACAGAAAATTGAAAGCATCAATGTCATACATGTTCAAAATGCCACATTGGTAATTTACAAAAGAATCTAGTGTAAAAAAATTACATCTAGACACTCTTCTAATAGTATAAGCATCATATGCAACATTTCAAATCAAACTAATAACTATTCAAATTTAATTCGCTTTCAATTAGAACAAAAAAGACATGAATAGTATGAAATTGAGCTTTTGAGCAGCACTAACAAAAGTTTTCTCATTAAAAATCCTTTTGTACATATAGAAAAAGTATAAACACATACATTATCTGATACATAGAAAACATTGATTGGAATTTTATGAAGAAGAAACCAAAAACACAGAGGATACTTTTGTTCTAGTTTTTAATTACTCTGAGAGTTTTCACTCAGTTTTCACGCAGAGGGAACATTAACAGATGCAATATTTTCACTCTCAGAGTTCGTGCTGTTTAATTTTTTTTCATTTTGAAAAAATATTCCGTGTAGAATTATCTATCTTACTAAAGGTATAACATTATAAAGATGTATTTCTCTTTTTCTAGTCTCATTCCCTTTTTATATCTATATTCCATTAATTTACCTTGTTTTCAGAGGGGAAAACTGATCTAATTAAACATACAACTGTGTCAAAGTAGATTTAATGATTAACACTAAGCAGTTGCCTAGGGAACAAGCACGACAGTCCAAAAAAAATCTAACACTGAAAATGCAACAGGAATAGAAAATAGTGAAAGAGACAGACATATATGTCAGTAATTTTATATTGAGATTTTTTTTCAATCATGATAAGCATTTGTCAATTATGGTTCTATCACATTATTCTTTTTATATTCAAAGTATTATGAGCTCAACATTGAATGCTCTACAAATGCCAGTGATTTCACAATCTTAATAATGAATTCTAGAGTCATTCAAGTTAAAACAACAATTTTACATTAAATGGCAGTATATAACAAATTTAGGCTACTGCTGTAGGGGAGAAGTGGTTGTCACAGATTCTGAAGTTAGACTTTGCAGTTAGACTCTTGTGAGTCAATGAGAGTAAAAAAGTTAATGGAATATTTCAAATTATGATTCAATAAGATATAGCATATATTCTATTCATCCTAAGAAATACATATGTATGTGATAATACATATTTATATGCAATATATATACCTATATGCATTTATATATATATGACCAATGCTTATTAATTTCTCATACAAATTTAGAATTAGGTAACAAGATTCTTGGATTTTATGATTTGAGACAGTATAATTCTATAGGTACAAGATAGGCCTAGGAAAGTATGCTTGCCAATTCTAAACCTAATTCTCACCAACATGTTAATTTGGGGCAAGTTATCCTTAGTCTGATTGTTATGAAGTGAGCAGTTTGCCTCTTACTTTTAAAAGAGGATTAAAATAAGTGCAAAGTGGAAGGTACAAAATTACGTGAGAAAAAGTGCTTATGTAAAGCTAAGGTATGACAAATAGTAAAATTTTTATAGGTAATGTAAGTGGCTTTAAAAACACCACTTTTCATAATTATATATAAATATTGCTAAACAATTTTTTTTTCTATGACAAGAAACCAGACACACAAGAATCTAAAATGTCTTTGGAGGTCTGTAATGGTTAAGGTTTTGCTTTTATCTATCTGCCTTAAGATCATGCTGTCTTAAAGGAGAGACACATACATTCGTACACACACGCACATGCACACACTGTAATGACTTATACTTTCTAAACATTTCATTTGGAAGAAATTATCAGATGCATGTGGGTTTTAGTCTCATCTCTGTAAAAATTATAAAACAAAATACAATTTTATAAAAGGATCTTAAGTAATAGGAAAATGCAATGCCTGGCAAAACAAAGAACAGAATTTTCTATTCTATTTTTCAAGAATATGTTATATTTCTTGAGCTCCTGTAAAAAAGAAACAAATTCACACATACATATACACCCACCCACATAAATTTATGCACACACACTCACTCCAGAGGTGTATAGCTTATACTCTACTACATTCTTTTTTTTTTTCTACTACATTCTTAAGGAGAGACTAGTCATATATACAATTAGAAGAAGAGACCAAGTAAACATTAAAATGATTACCTATGGTGTTTTGTGTCCAGATAGTAAGAGATAAAAGGCATTGCTGATAACTTTAATCAATAGTATTTTAATATTAGAAAAGTAAATTACTTTTCCCAGGTTCTTAAGCTATTATTTAGAAAATTCAACAAATTTTCAAGATAATTATATATAGTAAAAAATAGATAATTTAACAATGAAAATGGATGTGTCTATTCATCAGGAACATGGACAACTTTATCAAGTTCTAGTCACCCCTAGATTGAGGCCTGTTTATTTGTTAGTGTACCAAGTCTTCCAAATCTTTGCCATTGCAAACCTCTGAAGAACTAACTCCCTAGCAAGCGCTTTTTTTTTTTTTTAAAGAAAACTATTGACTCCACTTCTCATAATGAAACAGGACTGATAGCAAAGTCAACAATGTGCAAAGTATGGTGAATGCTATGCAATAATTTAAAATATAAAACCAAGTGATTATATCAAGGTTACCAATTTATATTGAAATGTCAAATCCTGTGTTTTCCAACCAAAAGGAAATTCTAATGAAGAGTGGGTCTAATATTACACCTTGAGATAATCTAATGATTACGAAATCTTACTTTTTAAATATTCAACACCAGAAATCTACACAAAGTAGATTATCTGTACAAAGTATACACAGATAGTTCTAGCTATGACATCCGTAACACAGATGTTTTTGAACCATTAAAGTAAACAAAAAAGTGCTCTCTTCTTAACTGCAAGGAGATGGAATCAAAGTTTCTTATCAAGCTGATAACGATGAAATTCAAGTCCAAGACGCCGACAGAACTGTGGTATAGTACTTGTGCTTATTCTTTCTTTACTTCTTGCCGTTTGTCATAAAGGGCTGAATTGACATGTCTTTTTGGTTCAGGGAAAACGAACCATTCAAATAACATGAATCTCTTGTACCATCAAGATGGCAAGATGGGCTTAGTGAGGTGGGAGTGACATAGACTTTTTAAATACCCTAAACCCTTTTGCTGGCCCAGAATATGATGGTGGTGGTGAAATACTGTGTTTTCTGGTCAGTGCCATTGCCTGTTCATAAGAAGGTAATCCTGTGTCCTCCACGGAAGGTGGCAATGGAGA
>NW_011888857.1:193025-195660 GCF_000151845.1 Pteropus vampyrus
TCAAAGCCTCCCTTATGCTGGCCTCACCTTAGTTTTTATAGCTCTCTGCTCTTGCCAAGGTAGCCTCTTTAACAGTCAGTCCTCTATATGTGTAACGTATTCTCTGTCCTGTCTCTGTGCTTGTGCTGGTCTTGTTCCGTTTCTCAGCTTATGTGTTTCCCTCACTCCATTGATCTAAGCCCAGCAATTTATTTTATTTTATTTTTTCATTATTATTTTTTAAAATATTTAACGCGTCACGAATTTGTGTGTCATCCTTGCGCAGGGGCCATGCTAATCTTCTCTGTATTGTTCCAATTTTAGTACATGTGCTGCTGAAGCGAGCGCATAAGCCCAACAATTTAAAAAGATATATTTGGCCTCGTTCAAGTCCTACCATTTTTACAAACCTTTGTCAGCTACATCAGCCAACAAAAAGTGAGATGCATCAAGGGTCTAGTGTTTTGAACCTACACTTTTCCTTCTCACTTGCAAATTACAAAATGATAATTTAAACATTAGTAAACTGATCTGTTTAGACTGTAAAGCTGAATGTCTATGAAGTACCTATGCATAAATTAACCTCCTTTAGTTATGGCTAAGACAATAATTAAAATTCATGGGTAATCCCAAATTCTAGTCAGTATTTACAATATTCTTTCCAACAAAAGACAGTTTAGCAGACCCAAAATTTTTCCAAACTAAGTTTCCAACTAGTCAATTTGCACCTTAAAACACCTTTTCCTTTGGACGTAATAAAGAGATCTGAAAGTGGAAAGAAGGAGAGAGGAAAATTGCAGAGAGAGAAGAAAAGGAAAAGATCAGTGTAAATTTAGGAAATGGATAATTAGCCCTTCAGTAGCTGAGAGGTGACAGAGAGCATTACAAATTTACTCAGAGGGCTCAACACAATTCTTCCTCAAGCAGTAATCTGGAATGTTTTCATGGTAGGCTAGTCATTTCCCACGTTCATTAGCTTGTAACGAAAAGTTCTATTTGTTTACAGGGAACAGGAGAGAAAGATGTTTTATTTGAACAAATAAATTTTTCCATGTTGACTTTCAAAATTTAAGATATAGAAACAATATAATAATTGTATCAGTCATTAAATACCTGCACAGCCATTCTTTATATACATTTTAAATGGCTGAAATCGGAAAGTATGCGTTAATAGCATCTCAAATAAACGAACAACATCATATTATGCCTATTTTACTCCATGTAACATAGAAACTAAGAAAATGATAAGATCTTGTTTCCTTTTTCTTGGCATGTTTTTACAGAGGAATGAGACATACTTTTCTGACAATGATCTTATTTTTCACTCTTTTCTTTCTCAACTATTTCCTCACCCTTCCCCCACTTCCAGACTTGCAAAATATAGAAAGAGAACAAATAATCCTGCTGGAAGAATTTCTTGGGACAATAGATGAAAAGTACTTTAGTAAGTATTTGAAAGTTAATCCCGACGCAGGAGAATGTTTGGTAAACCTAGTCTGAAATGTCCCTTGAAACTCAAAGGGTTGCTGTGAGGATTAAAGTGAGTCAAGATGTTAAAATGATCTGTGAACTGTACAGTGTTATACTGTACTAACATTACGTATAATTAACCTTATTTTTAAAATAAGAGATGTCCAGGGTTTTTTAATTTTTAATTTTAATACACAGAAAGCATACATAATAATGGCACCACTTTGCTCTGTCTTTGAATTCTGCTTTTAAACTCACGCAGGGAAGAAGCAAAAAGGTTTTCAGAGGAAAAAAGATATAAGGTAAGACGTTGTAGTGTAGAAAAGCACAAAAATAAAGAACGGGAGGAGAGAGAAGAAAATGTCAAGCATGAGGACACTGAATAATGGCTATGCTGTCACAGACTTTGAGTGAAATTATTAAACGTGAGGGCATACATACATGAACTTTTTCAGAAAAGCGTTGTTAATGGCGTAGAAAAAAAGGAAAGATAAAAGGCAAGAAGAGCGTCCAAAAACAAATTTTGCCTATTTCTTCATTAACCTGTGAGTTTTCAGGACTCCCCCAGTTTGTGGAGAAAGACACACTGAATAAAATTTTAGTCAAAAGTCCTAGAAAATGGAAAGACCTAGCTCATTTCCTGTATGTTAAATTAAGGGAAATTAATAGAAATCTCCCAGGTTAAAACATACTGGCTTAAGAAAAATTAAACTAATTCTTCCTTACTTTCTCTTACTTTTCAAATTTTTACAGGATTTACAGAGATCTCTGACAAACACCATGCCCACAGGTCACATTAATCCCTCAGAGAGCTCTTAAGGAATTCCAATTTGGGGACAGAATTACAACTTATGTTGCCCTTGTCCTCGACTCTCTTTGCTGGCACATCTTCTTTCTGCATCCTTACTGTGGGCTCCGTCCTTTCCCTTCTGTTTTTTCATCATACTCAAAACTCGCCTTCTCTCGTGGCTTCAGCTTTTACCCTCCAACAGATGAATCCTAATTCTACACCTCAACTCTCACTTTAACAATATTTAATATGTATAACATAAAATTTGCCATTTTAACTGTTTTTAAGTATACGATTCAGTGGCGTTAATTATATTCACCACCATCACCACTGTTTCCATAAGCTTCCATCACCCGGTCGCCGTCACATGCTTGTTTGCAGAATTTGAAAGTGTGA
>NW_011888857.1:196230-210808 GCF_000151845.1 Pteropus vampyrus
ATGAATCTCTTGTGTTTTTCTGAAGAACCGTAGAAACAGCATTTTTAAGTTTTTTTAATTGTTAAATTAGGCAACCAAAGAAGTGTCAGAGAAGAGGAGGCTGGGGAGAGACAAGACAACTAAACACAATGTTGTATCTTGACTACATCCTAGAGCGAAGAGAGGACAATAGTGGAAAAACTGATGAAATCTAAGTAAGGTCTGGAGTTTAGTTAATAGTCATGTACTCATTTTGGTTTGTTAGTTTTACAAAGGTACAATGATAACGAAGATGTTAACAGTGAGGGAAACTGTGTGAAAGATATATGAGAACTCTCTGTGCTATCTTTGCAGCTTTCCTGTATATCTAAAATTATTCCAAAATAAAAGTTTATTTTAAAAATAGGCAGCCATTTTTTCATCCATTTAAAAATAACAACACAGAATGTATATTAGTGAATTAAATATTTTCACTTGGTACTTACCCTGGATGCTGTTGCCTCTTACACTTAGTGATACAAAGATAGTAACCAAGTAATCCAAAAAAAACCAAAAATACTCCAGCAGCAATTAGTCCAGTCAGAAGGCCCATAACATCGATTGTCTCTCTGTTACCACCTTAAGAAAAATCATTAACAAAACATAACTATAACAATTGAAAAGTACAACCTATGATTTTAATACATTTAACCCTGGTTCTAAGTACACTATGAAGCATCTAATAATTAATATTGATTTCTTTAAAAAGTCTTTGTGCTAAAGACATGACCTAAAGAATTTTTTTTTTTTTTAGGTGAGGCAACTCTTGGTTGACCTCACAGATTGCAAGGACCTCGTCAACTTACAATCTTATTATTTTTTAATTAAAAATTTTTAAAATATTTTACGTCTACAGCACCTGGTCTTCCTAAGTGGTCTCCCATCCAAGTACTAACCAGGCTCGACCCTGCTTAGTTTCCAAGATCAGATGGGATCAAGCTTGCTCAGGGTAGCATGACGGTAGACCTAAAGGATTTTTAAATGATACTTCCTAAAAACATTACCTATGATTTCGTTTATTTTTTTATAGGTCATATTAAATGGATAATATTCAAGACTAAGTGAGATAAACATAATCTTTGTTCAACTAGACACACTTTGACATTAACTAAGATACATATACTGAGAAACTCTAGAGTAGCTGGGTAATGTAGTCTCCCTATAGCTGGGGCCCTACCTAAGGGGAGTGAAAGAATAGCTGGCAAAAAAACCACCCAACTAAAAGGCATCTAGAGATGATCGATACAGATAAAAGAAAGGCTTGCCTCTCTCTAGAAGTTACTTAATTCTATCTAACAGTCTTAACTTGCCTAGTAGCATAGGTATTGTATTGACTTATAATGGTAAAAAAGACAAAAAAATAAAAATAGTTTACTACCTGAAACCAATAGAGTCCAACTTTTATTCTATGCAAGTCTTGACTTAGCTGAGCTGTTTAAAGCAGCTTTAAACCTATTATCTCATTTCCCTAGTATCTCACCAAACTTGATCTTCATTGTGTAAATAGATGAATGTGACCTTCTCTGTTTTAGCTAGCCTAGTGTATAATTGAGAAATCTTCCTTGGATTTACAAGGTGTGTATATTGAGCAACAACCAAACTCAAACAATGAAACTAAAATGTGTTATAAAAGAGAGGGTGTGGGAAAAACATTACATTTGATGAACTCTTGTCTTACCTGATTTTGTTGCTGGTCCTCTAACCGAGTATTCCTGCCAAAATGCCACCTAAGAGAAAGGTAAAATTTCCACTTAGTTTCTTTATTATCATTTCATTTGGTCCCAATGACCTAGACTAAGGGTGGTGAATTCTTGGCATGTGCCACAGGCAGGATACCAGTTCTTTCAAGTTAAAGGGTATGCCTCACCCTAATTAAAGCACTACCACACACCACTGTTTCTCCCAATTCTAGAACTGGTCAAGGGATTATAGCCAGTGCTAGCTCCCTACCACTGTACCCCGCTATTCTCTTTTCACCTGTCCAGAGCTCCCACTCAGGCATCACGGGAAACTATCGCATTAGAGTAGGTGAAAGAATCTAAGGTGGAAGCTGAGGCAGTGGACTCATTATCATATTTGAAAAGGAGCCTGAATTTTTTTAATGCTACGCAAGCCCTCAGTTTGCTAGATTTTATTGAAAGATATTTGTTGATTCTGAAAGACATCCCTGAAACCGTTTGAGTTCAGTATTATTTGAGAGAATGGAAGAGGATTTTAAGGAATCGTGATAAAATTAGAAAATGAGTTTGTGAAAAACAGATAAAATCTCAATAGGCACAATTACAAAGTACAGACTTTGTTTTCTTTCTTTGATGGAGGTGGTAGATATTAGCAGGGAGGCTGGGCACAGTTTTGGAAAAGAAAGAACTAAATTCCACTAACACCTACACGTGAAGGATAGATACCTAGAGAGGTTCTTAGTAACCAAAGAGTAAAATGGAACTCTTGAGGAAGGGAAAAAGGAACTGGGGTTATTTAATCTACAAAAGTAAAGAATTTGGTTCACTTAACATTCTACAAGAATATGTCAGATTATAACAAGGACAGTGCTGTCTGTCTGTTTTCTACCTTTTCAAGACTGACAGGATTTGATTATATTTTAAGGGAGAACTTCTAAAAGCTTCTACCTTAAATTACACAGATATGCCAAACATTACTGTTTATACTCCTGAATGCAGGAGCTATATATTTTGTATCTTCAGTCTCTAGCAGAGTACTTGGCTCATAGTAGATTGTCAATACTTAAAATATAAATACGGGAATCAAAAAAAGTTAGGTCTCTGATAGGAAAAATTGCTCTGACTCTTGAATGATTGAAATCTGAGTCAGAGAACTAACTCAGATCACATTCTGAAGTTCAATTCACTCTGCTGCATGATTGCTTTTGAATATAATAAATATTAAACACAAAATCATAGCATAATCGATAACTTTTTAATTACTGTAAGCCCAGTTAATTAAGTATAAACTTAGCTGAGCTGTTTAAAGCAGCTTTAAGCCTATTATCTCATTTCCCTAGTATCTCACCAAACTTGATCTTCATTGTGTAAATAGATGAATGTGACCTTCTCTGTTTTAGCTAGCCTAGTGTATAATTGAGAAATCTTCCTTGGATTTACAAGGTGTGTATATTGAGCAACAACCAAACTCAAACAATGAAACTAAAATGTGTTATAAAAGAGAGGGTGTGGGAAAAACATTACATTTGATGAACTCTTGTCTTACCTGATTTTGTTGCTGGTCCTCTAACCGAGTATTCCTGCCAAAATGCCACCTAAGAAAAAGGTAAAATTTCCACTTAGTTTCTTTATTATCATTTCATTTGGTCCCAATGACCTAGACTAAGGGTGGTGAATTCTTGGCATGTGCCACAGGCAGGATACCAGTTCTTTCAAGTTAAAGGGTATGCCTCACCCTAATTAAAGCACTACCGCACACCACTGTTTCTCCCAATTCTAGAACTGGTCAAGGGATTATAGCCAGTGCTAGCTCCCTACCACTGTACCCCGCTATTCTCTTTTCACCTGTCCAGAGCTCCCACTCAGGCATCACGGGAAACTATCGCATTAGAGTAGGTGAAAGAATCTAAGGTGGAAGCTGAGGCAGTGGACTCATTATCATATTTGAAAAGGAGCCTGAATTTTTTTTATGCTATGCAAGCTCTCAGTTTGCTAGATTTTATTGAAAGATATTTGTTGATTCTGAAAGACATCCCTGAAACCGTTTGAGTTCAGTATTATTTGAGAGAATGGAAGAGGATTTTAAGGAATCGTGATAAAATTAGAAAATGAGTTTGTGAAAAACAGATAAAATCTCAATAGGCACAATTACAAAGTACAGACTTTGTTTTCTTTCTTTGATGGAGGTGGTAGATATTAGCAGGGAGGCTGGGCACAGTTTTGGAAAAGAAAGAACTAAATTCCACTAACACCTACACGTGAAGGATAGATACCTAGAGAGGTTCTTAGTAACCAAAGAGTAAAATGGAACTCTTGAGGAAGGGAAAAAGGAACTGGGGTTATTTAATCTACAAAAGTAAAGAATTTGGTTCACTTAACATTCTACAAGAATATGTCAGATTATAACAAGGACAGTGCTGTCTGTCTGTTTTCTACCTTTTCAAGACTGACAGGATTTGATTATATTTTAAGGGAGAACTTCTAAAAGCTTCTACCTTAAATTACACAGATATGCCAAACATTACTGTTTATACTCCTGAATACAGGAGCTATATATTTTGTATCTTCAGTCTCTAGCAGAGTACTTGGCTCATAGTAGATTGTCAATACTTAAAATATAAATACGAGAATCAAAAAAAGTTAGGTCTCTGATAGGAAAAATTGCTCTGACTCTTGAATGATTGAAATCTGAGTCAGAGAACTAACTCAGATCACATTCTGAAGTTCAATTCACTCTGCTGCATGATTGCTTTTGAATATAATAAATATTAAACACACAAAATCATAGCATAATCGATAACTTTTTAATTACTGTAAGCCCAGTTAATTAAGTATAAACTAAGTCTAAGTTTAAGGTTAATTAGCATTTTAAGGAAGTAGAAAGAGATAACAGGTATACAGTCCTGATGTTATTTAAAGCATAAAATCTCTAATGACTGAAAGTGCCATTTTCTTAAGTACTATTTAATAAATTTCCAGCCAATTAACAACATCAACCAAATTACCGTTTTATCTTCATCCACAAGAATCTCTCTGGCTTCCTCATAATTACAAAATTCTTCATTGCACTCTCTTTCTAGGTCATTGGGAGTGAAGAGCTCCAAATCGAATCTATTATATAGGAGGTGTCTATGTATGACAGAGTTTGCTTCTTCTTTTGATGTAAAGACTAATAAAGAAATAGAAAGATTTCAAACACTGATTAAAATAAGGAATAAAATTCCTGTTTTAATTGTGAAAAAAGTGAATAATTCTCTTGATGTGGTTAAATTATACCAATTTCTCGTATGTTTTTAAAATCTGACAAAAAGAAATATTACCAGTAAAAATAATTTCTGCTAAATATGAAATACAAATATTAGTATAATTCCAGAAAAGAACTGAGTTGATTATGTCCAAAATTATTAGCATAAGTAAAAATTATTTAAATACCACTTTTGCCTCCAGAAAATTATTTTTCCAACAAATGACAGGTCAGACTATGTATTCTATTTCTACAGGGTTGGTTCTCTATTATCTTGAGTGAGAAATTAGTCTGGTGTAATGGACAGAGCATTGGATTAAGAGTTAGAAGACAGAGATTCTTTGTTTTAATTTGGCTTAGCTATCAGCTGTGTATCCTGGTAAGTCACTTATATCTTAGGGTTACCATTTTCTCATTTGTAAAATTGGGAAATGAACTAAATAATCACTAAGATCTCTTTATGTTTTAAAATTTAAAATTAATAAAAATACATTTATATTAAAATTGTTATATAAAATTTATACTAAAATAAAAATTTAAACCTCTAAGTTAATAAAATTATAAGTTAACTACAAAATTAAAAGACATTTAGTCCCTCCCAGAGGAGTAGCTCCCTCTACCCATTCCCCAAATACATATTTACAATGCTTTACAAGATTCCCTCTATATTTCTAAGAAGGTAAATGGTAAACAAGATAGAGTTAAGCACAGGTTAACACAAAACTAAAATATCCCACCAAACTTTCAACTCATTCTGGTATCACGCAAACAAAGCTAATCTATCACCTTTCCAAACAGGTCTGACTCTTCTAGAGCTGTTTTGTCTAATACAGTAGCCACTAGCCACGTACGGCTGTTGAATACTTGAAATATGGCCAGTCTGGATTGAGATGTGCTGTAAGTGTAAAATACACACAGGATTTCAAAAACCTAGTTTTAAAAATGTGAACTGTCTCAATGTTTTATATTGCTTATATTTGGAAATGATATTTTAGATATACTGGGTTAAATTAAATAATTACTAAATTAATTTCACCTATTTTTACCTTTTTAAATGTAACTATTAGGAAAATTTAAATTATTTATATGGTTCACATTATATTTTTATTGGCCAGCACTATTCTAGTGTATTCATTTTAATATTATAAATAACATATATGGACTATTTGAACCAAGGGGGAAGCTAAAACAGGATCATTGGTGATAATTGTTTTAAGAAATATATTAAGAGACTGCCCAGTGTGATGAATATTTCTGTTCCTTCTTCCCTCGTCTTCTTGAAGATTTTATGCTTTCATCAAATGGCAACAGAAACAGAACGAACATTTTTCCACGTCTCCATCATCTCACGTTGAGATTCTTGCAACGACCCTCTAAGGGGTCTCCTTGCTCACCTACAGTCTGTTTTTCACATTCTGTTGTAGCTACACTGGCTTCCAACATGCCTGGTTCTTTCTTGCCTTTGTACTTGCTGTTTCCTCTGAATAGAACTTTCTTCTTTCCGTTTGCTCTCTCATCTCCTGTAGGATTTTGTTCAACATTCCCTTGAACCCGGATCTCCACAGACCGACCTCTGGAACTCCTCATCCCCTGCTATACTTTGTTTTTCTCTGTAGCACTTCTCACTATCTGGTGTTCTATATGTTTTACTTATTTGTTACCACTCTGTTCCTCTCACTAGGAGGACAGTTCGATTAAGGTACAAATATTGGTGCCTGACACATAAGAGATACTCAAAAAATTACTACGTGAATGAATGAACTCAATGTTCCTAGAGTGGGAAGGAACTAAATTCTATCAGTTGAAACAATTCATGGGTATAGTCTTGTGTTACTCAGCTTGGCATAGGTTTAAAATACTAAACCAGTGATGAAGTAACTCATAGTCTGCCTAGCCTAGCTATACTTACTACATGAAATCTAATTTCAGAAAAGAGATTTAGAAATCTGCCTCTGTAATCAGAATTTGCCCAGATCTTTACATCTTATTGGCTAAAAAGCAGTGCCAAATTGCTCATTTTTGGTCTTCTGTTCAAGTAGGTTTTCTGAATTATAAAAATACTCCTGCTCTCCAAATGGCACTTGATAAAGCTACTTTCAACTTGAAAGGAATATAAAAAAGAGAGTCATAAGCATTTTTTTGTTTCTGAAGTGACCTTTATACCAGTAAAAATCTTCACCTCTGTAATTAAACATGCTTTCCAGTGGCTGTTGTTTGCCACTTCCCTGAGTGAAAGTTTTAGTTTGGTCAGAGATTGACCTTAGACCTTCAGTGCCTCACCAGACTTTTTCCTGCCTCCCTTACTATCTTAGGAGAAATATTGTTCTTTGTTGTTTGGGTTCTAAGTAACTCTGAAATTGCTTATAATTGAAAGAAGCAAACTTTCTAGCCTCTGGAGCATCCTCAATGTCCACGAGAGTTCTTACTTTCCCTATTTTCCCTCTGGCCTTTGCGCTTTTGTATCTGCCTCCTTAGATTCTCTTCCCTTCTCTATTCCTCTTGTCTTAGACCACCCCACGTGGCTCTCTGTGCATTTCGCTGTATGAAACCCACCAATCCAAATATTTCATTCTCTTCATCTCTCTTATCTCATATTTTCTAAAGAAATTCCTTTTAAGTCATTTCAACTCCACCATTGGGCTTTATTAGAATTTAGCTGAAGGTCCCTTATCTTCCTAGTTACTTCTCATATTTCCATTTATTGTATCTCATTTACAGATAGAGAGCATTGTCTTCTGTGCAATACAACTCTCCTGAGACAATTACTGCTACTCACTCTTTGCTCTAGAGCTCTCTGTTCCTACCTCTGTCATAGAGTTTATGGAGATTATCTGTTTACAACCCTGCCGACTGAACCAATGAAGAAGCCCTCCAAGGCAGAGATTACAGACTTTCATTTGTATATCACTAGTACCTAGCATAGGGCCTGCACATAGCATGGGTTAACAAAGTGGTTACTAACTGAATAAGATGGTTTTTAAAATATATACAATTCTTCATTTACATTTCCAACAGATATCACCCGCCTTTTGCACTCAAGTATGATTACTAAATTCCTTCCAGAGTTTATGATGTTATTGAGAGTGTCTTTTATGTCTGTATTGTATAAATAAATAAATACATTCAGAAGTTTTCTGGGGATTAGCATTTGGTCTCACTAAGAATGGATCATCAGTCTTATATTAAGAGTGGACTTACATATATGGTGCAACTCGACAGGTACTAAGGAGAATCTCCTTCCAAAATCTCTCCCTTTCCCACTAGTTAGCCTATCCATTTGCCTAGAATTCTATCATCAGGGTTTGATTCCTCCGGGTTAAGATTATTGCCCTATCTTAAACTACACACACACTCTTAGAAAGTTTAACACACTAAGCTGCATTAATCATTAATAAGTCATCTAGGAGTATTAGAGTAACAGATCCTTCTCAAATGAAAATGAGCTGAGAGTAAGATCTGATCAGAATTAATAAGGGACAGAAATGTGCAGGGAAGTAGATCCAAAGTATTGGCACTGGGTAGGGAAGCACAGTGGCAAAGGTGGGGGAAGGATGATGAGAGCCAAAACCAATTTTTTTTTCTTTTCTGTTTTTTTTTTTTTTTTCTAGAGCAGGCTTTTTAAACGTGGGCAGGAACCAGTCTGTTTACAAGGTGTGGAATTCTAGGTTAGCAAACCCCAAACCTAATCTTCTCACAGCCATCTGACTATATCCATACACTTGAAAATCTAAAAGGATCTCTGAGATGGTGCCACTCCTCACTCTCATCATTTTACAGATGAAGAAACACAAGCAGAAAGGTGTCAAGTAAATTGCCCAGGGTCTCATAACAAGTCCAGACTAGATCTTGGATTCTGTCTTTCCAGGAAGAACGAGAAATTATGCTCATTATAATTACCACATAGCCTCATCTAGAAAAACGGCACTCACTGAATTTTCGAAAGTTGAGATAGGTTCTCCATTCGGTTAACCACAAACTGGGTCTTATATATATACATTTAATCAAAATAACACAGAAATAAATTTGCACTTAACACAAAATTACCAAATAAACCACAAATTAACGAATATTTTAGTGTTTCTATGACTGATGAGGGCATGTAGTCTCAAATACTATACTTTCTCATTTAACATCTATACTATGCGGCTCGGATTTCCAGGATGGTTTTCCTGGAAACTGAAGCAACGCTTACCTTCTTCCCCCGCATGCCTGGACTCCTCGGGACTTCTCGTGCAGTGAGGAAAGGCGAAGGTAGCTGTGAGCAGTTGGCTGAAGAGGGCCAGAAGTGTAAACATAGTCCGGAAACGGTCAAACAAACTAAAACAAAACAACCAACCAAACAAACAAACAAACGAGAACAACAACAAAAATAGAAAAACACGTCAAAACGCCCCCTGGCTCTCAGCACTTTGAGTTTCTATGGGAACTGAGTTACCGACCAGCTGTGCTCAAAGTCACGGGGCAACTGAGCCGCGCGCAGTTTCGGTCGTCAGGTTCGGATCCGCGCCCAGAAAGCGGCCCCGAGAGCGCCTGGGGACAAAGACCGCGCCCAGGGACGCTGCTGACCGCTGAGCAGGCACCTGTCGCCAGAGGCGACCCTCTGCCTCGCGTTCAGATTGGACTGGATCCGCGGAGGTACCCGCCCCCCCACCCCCAACAACAACAACAACAACAACCCACTCCTCGCCGGGACCATGCCGCGGGGCCGCGCACCTGCAGCTCCCGGCGCATGTTCCGGCAGCTCCGGTGGTTCCTGCCGCCGCCAGACCCAAACCTCAGCGACGCTCTGGGCCTCGCTCTCGCAGGGCTGGGGTGGCCCGGCGCTCAGGACGAGGAGGCGCCCAGGGTCCGCGGAGGGGCGCCCTGGTCCGCCCGGGGACACGCGCGACGCGAGTTCCTGCCTTGATCCCGGGAGGCCGCGGAGCAGCTCAGTGGGCAGGGGAGGCGGCGGCTACCTGGGAAGCACCTGGCGCGCGCCTCTTCCCGGGGCCGGCCTACCTGCTGCGGGCGGGCAGTGGGTAGGCGTCTCCAGGGAGCTCGGGCTTCGCCCTCAAAAGCCGCCCAACCTTCCGCCCTGAGCCCTGGGCAAGCCCGGCCGCCTGCCGGTTCTGGCCCCGCCTTGGCGCGCGGGTGGCTGGTTTGGACTCCTTTCTAGACCCGGCGTTTTCTGCCAATTCACGGGAGCGTTTTCAGTTCTCGGCGCTCAGCAGAGGGCCCTCGGCGCGTCGGCGGTTTTCCGCTGTGGCTTCCATTAGGCCAGGGATCTTGTGATTACCTTGGTTTTCAAAGGATGATTCGCAGACGAGAAGGAATTATACGTTAGAGAAAATACACTTTATTAGCAATATGAAATGAGAAGTGACGTTAAAATTAATCAATTACACTGGCTCTCAAATTGTGGTCCGTCGGATGTGGGACGTTTCCAAGATCCTTTCAAGGGATCTCCGAGGTCAAAACTAGTCCCCTTATGTTAATAACACGTGATTTGCCTTTTTCGTTTTCATTTTCTCGTGTGTATAATGGAAATTTCCAGAGGCCATTTGACATGGTAATGATGTCATCACTCTGCTAACTAATAGAATGCTTGCATGTGTTTTCTTGTGTCTTCTAGTATTTTCTATGGTAGATTTAATATCAATATGTAATTTTTTTAGAGATTTATAAATATTAATAAAATGTTTCTTCTCAGTATTTCTGAACTTTTATTAGCTATGTTTGGTCATACCTGGCAGGATAGCTATAATCTCATTCTCAAATAAATAGTTATCTTGAAATCTTGAATTTTTCTTCGAGTCCATACAGAAACACAACAAAAAGTGAGTTCCCGTTGTTGTCTCGATTTGAAATAATATTTTGAAAATTTCTCGGTTTTAATATATAATAGAAATACCATTAGGTATTCACATAATTGAAAACTCTTAGGGGCCCGCGATAAAGTTAAAGAGCATAAGAAAGTCCCGAGGTAAAAGAGTTTGAGAACTGGCGCCATTAGTCATGAAGGCAGCAAGTGGGCAGAAGACCTCAGGCAGGTGGTGTTCTCATCCTTCTTTGTCCAAATAACATGCTTAACAATTCTTTGTAACATCATTTGAGATTTCATGTTTTAGCCAAAATAGTTTGGCACTTGCTGGAAGCCAAAGGAAATACTTTTCCCCCCTTTTAATCTTTGATTAATTCAATATCCACCAAGTTCTCCTCACAAAGACTGCTATTGTTCTTTTATTATAGTTATTTATTATCATCCAAATTCTTCCTAAGGCTTCTGCATAAATTTTTGTTTTCACTGATTCCTTCTAGACAGTGCTTTTTCTTTTCCCTTTTCTCAATCTTTTCCTCCTCGATTTTCATTTGTTCACCTTGTTCTCTGTTTCTATAATAGATCCTTCTTCTTTCCCTCTTAAGCCATTGGGATCAGACTGTGAAGAGGCTAGAAATGACTTCTTGTAGTCAACATCTTATAATAGGAAATACCTTCATTAGAATATCCATTCTTCTATTTAGTCGTTCATTTAGCCAAACTAAGTCACTAATACATAAGGATAAAGAGACAATAACTACAGTCTCTGTTTTGGAGAAGAATATAATCTAAGATTTATATCTTAGAATGTGGGCTTATAAAGTTCTTATCGAGGACAAGAACTGACTCATTCATCTTTACATCCTCCACAGTAGACATCAGAGTGCCTTTTATGTTGTTTGTACTCAATATATTTTTGGGAGTGGAAACTATTTTCAGGTAGGAAAAGTGCTTCACACTATATTGGGAGTACCAAATGGTCAGATGCCTCACGCTGTGGAATCAGCAGACATGAAACTTAATGACATTCCTTGGTGGAATGCATCCACCTATATATCTAGATATTTGGACCAAAACAAAAGAAGCATTGTGCTCACATCAAATATCAGAGTTTTTAGTCTGAGAGGGGAGGCAGATATAGAAATGAGTCTGTTTCTTAATGGTCAAGTACATTCTGCATGTTTTCCTGTAATATTGGATCTTAAAGAATATTATAGCATTTGGCAGTGCACACACAAACTTCAGCTGCTATGGAACTGCAAGGTATTCTGAAATTAGCAAAGAGAAAAGGGCGTAGCCAGAAACAACATTGTCCAAGATTGCTGATTTCTTCTATTTACAAACTATATTCATTTTCTTGTTTTGTACCATTTCCTTTTCAAAATCAGAATGTTCTTAGGCCTTCCTTCCAAAACTTTTTAAGTACTCTTAATTCTGGCCATCTGTGGAGTTGGGCCAGATATAATGATTCTCATTTTACAAAAAGAGATACTAAAGCATGAAGTAAAGAGTCTTGAATGGCCATTGCCGAATGGTAGCCTGGCTTTTGACTCTTTCCAGGGCTTTTTTGAGTTATTACCAAGCAATGGAGGGCAGTAAGTAAAGAATTATTTAATTTCAAAAGAAATAAGAAAGACATCAAAGCAGTGAGATTAATGGATTCGGAATAATGTGATAATGAATCTTTGAGTTTGAGCACATATTCACCCACTTACCTGTGTGAATTCAAGAATGACATGGAAACTTGCTTTACTGTGTGGTCATGAGGACTGACTCAAGAACTGTGACAGGAAATGTTACAGCTGCAGCCATGAAGCTCTACAGCGTAAGATTCCATTCACATCCTTAAAGACAAACTGATGACTATATCATTAGACTTCTCGGAACAGGAGATGCAACTTTACAGAACTTGATATTTCTGTGGCATTTCGACATCAATTTTTTTGCAACTTTAATTCGTTCCGGTAAAATCAGCAAGTGGGATATGAAAAACTCCTACTGTTCAAGGTTGATTACATATTCTTACGCAGATATTTTCAGATTCAACAAATAGGTAAAAAGGTTAAAGTTTTTATTTTAAACAATTGTTTAAAGCCTTCTAAAGGAACTTTTGACTAGAGAGCTCGAATTTAATTTTATCATTAAAGAATAACAAAACAAATAAAATTAAGAATTGTGTAAGAGGTCATCTAGTTTCCTGTCACGCTGTGGGTAGAAATAAGAACTATGTGTCATATTAAAAAAAAATAGTAATCCTTAAAGTCCTTACAGAGCACATGGAAATTTGAATTAGTGTGGTTCTGAGCTGCCTGCAGGGGCCTGTGACAGGGACTTGTGTCACAGTTGGTCACAAAACTCTCACTCTTTGTTCAGACCTTGGCATTTTTACAACTATAATTAATTCTTTGACTCACCAGACTCATTTTATCATCATAACCTTACTGTCTGATTGGCATACATTTTTTTTTCTTTTTTTGCCTCTGTTTTGGAAATCTGTTTAAGTAATCATAATGTTTTAAGAAAATACTGATTTTTCTTTTCATACACAAGTTTATTTGGCATCAATTGCAAAACCATACTTTTCATCTACAATATGTGAAAAGGGAATTTAAACAAATCATGCATTTCTAGGTATACAATTGGAAGTGTTTAAGAAACATTCATTAATTCTGCATAAAAGAAGGATAATAAGGCAGTGTTGATATTACTGGTATGATTAAAGATACACATCACATGGAAGAACTGTTAGGAAGTCTACAAATCAGGCTTCCATTTATCCTTCTTCGGTGAAGAATTCTCCTTTGTTAGTTTATGTACCATTGTGGCTTCAAGCTCTCAAGAGTTCTCAAAAACTGAGTTTTGAAATATAAAATGCAGATTTTTGAGCATTGTTTCTTTTACTGATGTACACTAATGGCTTTAGTAAAATTTATGGTTCTCCATTACCTGCCTTCAACACTACCTCCCTGACAGCTCCAGAGAGTCAGGAACAAAATTTACCAGTTTTCATATCTCACCTGGCTCATAGCAGAATTTCCTGCCTGCTAAGTAAATGAAAGAATGAGTAAATTCTAGTCCTGAGTTTGCTTCCCTCTAGCTAGATGACTTTGAACAAATCACTTCTCTGAACTGTGTCTACCTCTTCTGAGACATTGAGGATTTTGTCTGAGTGAACTCGAATATTCCATCCTATGCTAACATTCTAGGATTCTTTGACAATCCCTAGTAATAGAAGTGTAAAGAGGGCTCTATTTAAGTAGGATTTTAATTTATCTTCCCTGAATGGATAGTCTTGGATTACTTGCTTTTACATCCATTTTTTAATTTATGTTATTTAAAAGGAAATCTTAGAACTACCATATGATCCAGCAATCCCTCTTCTGGGTTGTTAACCTGAAAAATAAAAGGCTTTTCAAAGTGAGAGGATGTGAGGTTAAAAAAAGAAAAGCTAGTTGGGAAGCACTGATTCGGGCAGAAGCCCAAATAGTATTCCAATTAGGAGACAAAGGCAACGGGTATTTATGAGAATGGGAAGGGGAACAATTACATCAGTAGAAGAAAGGCATTTCTATTGGTCAGATAAGCTGACATAGTGATGTTCATTCTAAACAATGTTTTTAACTTTCAGTCTGGTAGCCTTCAGTCCGTAATCATATCTGCTTTCTTGTTATCTTTGCAAAAAGTTCTTCAGGACCCAATATTGCTTTAGGTCCAGTCCAAAAGTTATTTTGTCCTGTTTTAACATTCTAAAGGTTTGAGATAGTTCCTTTGGCATGGCAGCTCCAACTCCATTTTAAAGTGTCTCTCTCTCTCTTTCTCTCTCTCTCTCTCTCTCTCTCT
>NW_011888857.1:211438-222212 GCF_000151845.1 Pteropus vampyrus
TCAATAAATTTAGTTAAAAATAAAATAAATCAATCATATAAAAATATAAATTTTAGAATTTGTCTATATACACAAATTACATATTTTCTAATTTATTCACCCACAATTATTCAAAATGGGAAATTAATATAATTTTCTATGTAGCAAAAGAGATATTAAAACATTTTTAGATTTACCTTTATTGGCCTCTCTACTCTGATAACTTGATTTACACTTTCGTTCTTGGGTTATCAGATGACATTGCTACAGAATCTTTTTTCTGTTATTAGAACTAATTTATTTTTTTCCAACTTTGCTGTCTTTTTCTTAGATTTTTATTGTGTGTGTATATATGTATACATAGTATTTTTGCTACCATTTTTCTTCTTTTAGCTCTCCCGTTGTTTTAATTTTTTTTTAATTTTCTCTTTTATCCTCAGAATTTAGAATTAGAAGTATGGGTACATTGATCTCTCTTTCCTCTTTAAGGAGAATGATGTTTCGCTTTCTTCTGAGGAACATACTGTGCCTACCATGAAATCGTCTGTATCGTGTTAGACACTCAATAAATATTAGATGATTTAAATTAATTATTAATAACATTAGTTTTTGTGATCATATATTTTTATTCTTCTTATCTATTTTAATTCATATGTTTCCCTTTTCCATTTCCCAATTCTATTTTTTTTCTTTTTCCTTTTATTCTTTCTTATTTCTTCTAGGTTGTTATTTTAGAAAATTTTGTTTTTCTCATGATTCTTAACTCTATTTTCTTTCTTTCTTAGATTGAAAAGAAATGGTCATTTTTGTGAATCAAAAATACTTGAATATCAGCAATTTCATATGATTCAACCTAATATGTTTCCTCAGTGTCTAACACAGCTCCTGGCAGATAATTAACAGTTGTTGAATTAGTTAAATATATCTTCCTTTTCACTGGTTTCTCTGAGGGCCTAGATAACATTATGCAGAGAGTTCTTTATCAGTTGTGGACTCAGGATTATTTAATCATCAGTGGTCTTACCAGATTTGCTCTGATTCTATTATCTGATTCTGTTAGTCTTTTTGTCAACATACTAACAAAAAACCTGAGGATGTGCTTGTGTGCAAGCATGTGGTTACCAACATCGGTGTTATTTTATACATATTTGCATGAATGTTAAAAAATGTAAATTTATGGAGCATGAATCATTTTGTGAGCATTTGTGTACATGTATGCAGTTAGCATCTCAAAAAGCTGAAATATGTTTAAAAAGAAATAGTTTGTTCAGAAATAGCAGAAATTGAAAGGAAGGTTAGGTTTCTTAAAACACATTATTATTCCATTCTCATTAGCATTAATATGAAATATCTGTTATCCCCAAATTGTTCACTTCTGATATTCTACTACCTTCAATGGGCCTTTGAGAATTTATGCACTCTGAAATAACAGCTGGGCCTTATTAATTGTGGAAACATTTTAGGTTTCCTGATTTTTTGAGGGCTAGAATTACTGACCCTGTCCATGAATATTTTTAGTTCAAGATGCTTTTAATACTTTACATGTTCATTCATAAGCGCATATTTTCTAACAACTAAGATTTTCAATGCATTGACAAACAGCGCAGAGTTTTAAGAATTTTATCTAAGGAAATTTAGTAAGTGAATCAGGGGAAGCATTGAAACTAGGATTTCCGGTTTCTGCTCAATAGGATTTCTACTTCACCTCATTGACATTAGCATTCTACTTAATCATTCAGTAATTGCACTTATGATTCACACCCTGTGAATTATGAAGAATTTTGTTTTCTTTTAGTCATGAAAAGGTGAAGTTCAAGATCTGACTCTGACATGTGGCATCACCCTCTCTTGAAATGAAGGACATACTTTTTCTTTTTTTTAATGACAAATTTACCATTATTTAATAGCAAAACACTACATAAAACATCCAAATAATATAGAAGTTATTAGTAAAAAGCCACCTTTTCCAAAAGAAACTTGTATGTTAAAATAAGTTTCCACATAGCCCAATTCTTTTTTAATGAACTCTGAAGAACTGTTTAAATGCTTATGTCACAGGAAATTTTGTTGTTTTAAGTGATGATTCATTCTTTGGACACATTTAATATTGCAAACATTTTCTTTGCACAGAATATGTTGTAATGCATTAATGTTTTAAAAATGTTTTAAAAATGTGGTTTGAAGAGTCAATTACCTCTCTCACATCTTACTTGAAAATAAACTTCAGATGGCTCTAAGAATAAAATGAAAAATAACTCTATAAAGGAATTAGAAGAAAATACAGGTGGATAATATTTTCACCTAGAGTGAAGAAGGGCTCTCTGATAATAAAATTAATGGAAAAATAATAAAGGAGAAGATTGAAATATTTAGCATTTTAAAAATGAAACCGTTTTAGACATAAGATACCATTAAAATCAAAAGGCAAATGACAAACTAAGGGAAATATTTGAAGCACATATGACAGAGAAGGAGTTAAGATCTTTACCCTTTAAAATACTGTAACAAAACAACAAGAAAAAAGACCATTTAAAAAAATAACACATGAATAGACACCTCACAAAAGAGGAAATGTGAATAGTCAATAAATAAACCTTAGAAAATGTCTAGTTTCATCAAAGAGATGAAAAGTAAAATGAGATTCATTTTTTGCTAGTTACATGTAGTACTAGGGCATTCTCTGTCCACTATTGGAAAAACCATTTTAAAAGACATTTTAGCAATTCAATTCAATAAGTGTGGAGAGTCTGTTCTTAAACATTACAAGAGATTATTGCCTAATCCATTTTTATCTACCTGACTGTTGCATTTTTGCATTGTTGATTTGTAAAGATAACATCTCATGCGTCATTCTCATGAGTCGTTCTCTAATTGCAGATCTAATGTCTCCTCAGTTATTTCTATATTTTACCTATTTATCATTTTCTAGGTGTATCACTAACAAGCTCAATAAAGTTCTAGTTTATGCATAAAAGTTTTTAAAAAACTAACAAGTTGACTTTAACAGAATGAACTGGTTCCCCTTATCCCCATGACTTTTCAAAAACTTAAGAAATACTTTTATTGTTTTCTTTCACAAAAGCAATACTTATGTTTACTGTAGAAAATTTTAGGACTTACAGACAAGGAAGAAAAATGCCTAATTTCACTTCCAACTATACCATTTGGAGTACACCATTCCAGGCCTTTTTCTAGCCATAAATACATACATTCACTATACATGTTGTCAAATTAACCTTCGGAAAGGGTTATAAATGTAAATACTCACCTACATTGAATGGGAAATGACAACTAAGACCATAACTTCTCCTTATCCACAGTGGATATTAACACTTAAAAAATGGTTTAAAAATACTTTCTTGTTTTAATCAGCTTTTTTCTCTACATACTTAATGGATAGTTGTAGATCTTTTTTGAGTTCCCAATTTATATTTTTTGCTGGAGTTTATTTTAGCCAACTGTAATCCCAAGATTGTTGTAACATTTTTGTTTTAGTTGGGCCTAGTCTATTCTTGGATTTCTACAGAGCAATAAATTACCATTTGTCTATGGTTTGTTCTTCAAGCAAATTGTCATCACTATAATTTATAGAAGGTACTCAAATTATTTCACTATTGCATTTAAGGCCATATTAACTATCTCTCTCTTTTAAAAATCACTTTCTTAATGATATTTCCTTAGCATTCTTTAATTGAGATAAAATTCACATAACATAAAATTCATCATTTTAACCATTTTTAAATGTATGATTTAGTGGGTTTTAGAATATTTACAATATTGTGCAGCTATGACTACTATCTAATTCTAGAACATTTCATCACTCCAAAAAGAAGCTCCATACCCCATAATCAGTCACTTCGCATTCTTCTTCCTTCTAACCCCTAAAAATCATGAATCTACTTCTGTTGTAGATTTGCCTATTCTGGACATTTCATATTAATACATGGTCCTTTGTGACTGACTTCTTTCATTTAGCACAATGTTTTCAAGTTTTATCCACATTGTAGCATGTATTAGCATTTCATTTCTTTTTATGGCCGAATAATATTCCAATGTGTGGATATACAACATTTTGTTTCTTCATCAGTTGATAGACATTAGGGCTCCTTCCACCTTTTGACTACTATGAAAAATGCTGCTGTGAACATTCACGTACAAGTTTTTATGTGAACAAGTTTTCAGTTCTCTTGGGTTTATACCTAGAAGTGGAATGCTAAGTCATATGGTAACTCTGTATTTAAGTTCTTGAGAAATATGTAACATTTCTGAAGGCTTAATATGCGTGTGGCACTTAGCTAAGCACTTAACTTAGATTTTCTCATTGAGTCCTCACAACTTTCTGTGGTAGGTCCAATTATTATGTCCATTTTACGGATGAGGGTGCTGCAACTCAAAGATGTTAACTATTTGTTCAAGTGCTCACAGCTAGTTGGGACAGATCCAGGATTTGAACTAAGGCAGTCTGGCTCCAGAATCTGAACTCTTTATTACTCTTATTGTCTTGAGATATTTATGGTTCAAAAAGGTCAGATAATAACACATAAGTAACAAAACAAGGCAAAATAAAATATGAAGTGTAAGAGCCATGTAATGTGCTTAGAGAATTGGAAGTGGAGAGTAGAACAGGGAAAGCTTTCTAGAAGAGGGAATATTTGAAATGAGTCTTAATTTATGGGAATAAATTCAAGAAGAGAAGTTGGGGTGAAGACCAACTAGATAAAAGGACTGTTATAGGGATGGCAAGTTAGTTTCTCCTCAGGTGCCAATTCTATTTCATTCATTGGTAGTGGCTGTCTGTAGCACTGGGTTCAGACATTGTATCCCAGCTTAGTGGGAAAGAGTATTATGATTAATTGGTAGGAGAGGGGACATTTGAAGCACTCATGATATGAATTTTCATCACTGGACTATTACAATATGGGGATGAGAAATTATGGGTCATGTTCCAAAGAATGAGTATATGATTTTGACTGGATCTTAGGGTATGTGTAGGAAAGTGGAGACTAGAATAAGATCGGAAATCTATGATGAGGCCATATTGTAGGGTGTTGTAAATGACAGACTGAAGAGTTTGTACTTAATTCAGTAGATTGTGAGGCATCATTGAAGATTTTTGAACAGGGGAATAATGTCATAAGAACTCTATGATAAGAAGATTAATTTGGCAATGGCATCCAGAATGAATTGATGTGGAGAAAGACTAGAAACAAAGAGATCATTTAGGGCAATGTTAAAAAAATTTAGCGGGTGGTGATAAAGCTGTGTTAAAACAGGGAGCTACTATTTTTTTCCCATTAATTTGATAAAGATTAAAGTGCAGATATGAGGAAATGAACACTTGAACACTCTGCTGGTGATACATTAGTTCAACTTTTTTGGAAAGCAATTTGAATATGTATAAAAAGCTTTTTTAAATGGTCCATTCTTTTTAATCCATTGTCTAAGAATTTATGCCAAGGAGGTAATCCCGAACATATACAAAGATAAAGATCCAAAGTTGTTTATTGCATTGACATAAAAAAAAAAAAAGTAACCCAGTTAGTGGCTGTGCAGTTTCTCTTCATGTCACCAGCCCCCTCGATTCAGGAATTAGCATTTAACTCATCGTAGAGAACGCACTGCATGAAAACCATTTAGTTAGAAATACTGGATTTACTGAAGATTATGTAGGGGAGATGGAAGAGAGGCTTTATAAAAAATTGAGAAGCACTCAACACTCTTGATAAATTCCCTCGTGGACATTTCTGCTTTCTCCGTGATACTGAGCAGGGATCTTCATCTCTCTGACCCTTGTACACACAGCACTTAGCCCTGCTCCTCCTCCCCTTCTCTCTTTTACTATTCAGAGTTACTTTATCTGCTTGACTTTGAGAATCAAAGACTATTCTAAGCCTTTTTCTGAAAGCTGTTTTCTATTAGAAAAGAAACGGTCGTAAATATTTGTGGAAGATATAAAAATTACTCATGAGTAATGCAAAACACTGGGAACACATATTTTTGAAACAAGATGGGGCAAGGATTTGTTAAATAAATTCTGGTACAACCTGTTACTACTTAAAACTTACTGAGCACTCTTTGGAAATATTTCCTCCCTAGGTGATTATGTTTATTTCCATGGTTTTAAATATTACATATGTGCTGACAACTCCCAGATTTATACTTCTGGCACAAATCTTTCCTCTGTGGTCCAGAAACATATTACCTCACTGTAGACTAATATATTCACACTTGATATCTCCACTTGATGTCTCAGAGACAGCTCAAACTTACCATGTTAAACTTGATCTTTCTCTGCCCGGTCTTTTCAAACTTGGAAAATGGCGATACCATCTGAAAAGTTACTAAAGTCAGGAACTTGGTAGGCATCCTTGATTCTTTCCTCCTTGAACCCATAACCAATTCATTAGCAAGTGTCTTTAGTACTGCCTCCAAAATACAGCCATCAACCCTTTTCCATATTCCTTACTACCCTCGCTCCAGAAGATGTTTTCATGCAGAGAGCACATGATGTGTAAAGGCACAGAGACCTCAGAGGGCTGGATTATCTAAGGAAAATACAGGTGCATCAGGGTGGTAGGTCCATGCAATTTTAAGGAGATGAGGCTGGAAAAGAGATCCCTGGGTTGGTGGGAGAGAGAGTGAGAATCTAAGAAGGAACCTGGAAGAAATACTCAGGCCATCTCTTTTTTAGAAATACTAGTAGAGAATCATACCAACACAAGGCAAAATAAGTCAGTCTTTTAATGAGCAAAGAGCTGTTACAACACTTTTCCCATACCATCTGGAAGAATAGGTCTTGCTAAATATACAATATCAAAGGAGTTACTATTAAAAGCAGTTATTAGAAAAGGGGGAAAAATTCAAACATAAATGTTTACTTTTAGTTATGGGTGAATTTATTTAATCACAAAGGCAGAACTGGCTTCATGTTCCCCTTCCTCCCCCTCTCTAGCCTCTGGGAATTACTACTTTCTGTCTCTAAGGATTTGCCTATTTTAGGCATTTCATATAAATGAAATCATACAATATGTACCCCTCTGTGACTGGTTTCTTTCACTTACCATAGCATTTTCAAGGTTCATTTATGTTGTAGCATGTATTAGTACTTCATCCCTGTGTACGGCCAAATAATAGCCCATTGTGTAGATACACCACATTTTATCTATCCATTCATAACTTGATGGACATTTGAGTTATTTTACTTTTTGACTATTATGAATAATGTCACGATGAACATTTGTTTACAAGTTTTTATGTGGACGTGTATTTTTACTTCTCTTGGGTATATATCTAGATGTGGACTTGCTGGGTTGTATGGTAACTCTGTTTAACTTTTCGTGGAACTGCCAAACTGTTTTCCAAAGTGGCTGCACCATTTTACATTCCCACTAGCAATGGATTCCATTTTTTCCATATCCTTGCCAACATATACTGTTGTCTGTCTTTCTAAATCATAGCTATTGTAGTGAATTGCTTCCCTTTCTGCTCTCCGAACACCTATCTTACTTGCTGGTTGAAACGTGATATTCACTTATCATTCTATTTTAAATCATTGAAGATGGTTGAAACTGGCAGCCTACACAGTCTTTTAAAAATCAGGAAATTTCGAGCAAGTCTAGAATATCTGAGAGTCCTGGTAAATGGGCAATGATTGGCTAGAGCTGAGTAGAGGACCTCCAATCTTCATCATCTGCTGTCTTACACTTGGGCTGCTTTTTACATTGATCTCTTTTACTTGGATCCATAGGTAATTGAGTTTGCAGCTTCTGGGTAAAGCCATTTGGCATAACTTAATTGTGAATGTTAACTTTCAGAGCAAAATATAAGGTATTCCATACAGAAATAGATTTAGAATGAAATCTAACCAAGCAGATATATAAACTTTATGGGGAGAATTATAAAACTTTGCCAAAAGAAATCAAAAAAGACCTAAATAAATGAAGAAAAATAGCATGTTCAAGAATAGAAAGATTCAGTTCTCTTCTTTTCTTTTTGAAAGAAAGAAAGAGCAAGAGCGAGAGCGAAAGAAAGAAAGAAAGAAAGGAAGGAAGAAAGAACAATCTACTTCAGTGCAATACAATAAAAATTCCAACAGGCTTATTTGTGGAAGTTTGACAAAATAATTCTCAAACTGATTTGGAGAGTCAAAAGACCAAGAATAACCAAGAAGCTCCTGAAGAAGAATGTGGCGGAGGGAAAGATACCCTATCAGATTATCACATGACTTTCAAAGCTATAGTGATTAAGATGGTGTGATAATAGACTAACAGATAAATGGAACAGAATATAAAAGCCAAAAACAGAAACATGGGAAATTTGTGACTCAATATATGAATAGATGTGGCACTGAAAATCTAGGATAAAAGGATTGCTCAATAAATGATAACAGGACAATTTGTTATCTATATGGGAAAAGAAAAGTCAGTCCTCATGTGATACATGAAAATAAATGTTAGGCCATTTAAAGACTTACATGTATAAAGCAAAAGTTTAAAACATTTAGAAGCAAATATAGAAAATATATCTATACAACATCTAGGGAGGGAACCATTTCTTAAGCAAGACAAAAAAATCCTCAGAGAAGAATATTGATAAAGGAAATAAAATATTTTTTTCAGCAAAGAACATGATAAAAAACAAAAAGACAATTCACAAGTAAGAAGAAATATTTTCAAAACAAATAATTGACAAAGAGTTGATATTCAGAATATAATATTAAAAAACTCTCTTACAAATCTACAACACAAAGACCAACAAGCCAATAAAAATGTGCAGTGGAGAAATCAGAATGGCCAATAACTATGACAACATGCTCTCTCCATCATTATTAATCCAAGAAACGTAAAATAAACTACTATCTGATTAAAAGAAATTTAAAAATCTGACACTTCCAAGTGTTAGCAAGGATATAGATCAATGGGAACTCATAATCACTGCTAGGTGGAGTGAAATTGATTAAAAATTACTTCAGAAAAAAATTTGGCATTGTCTCAAATTTGAAGATGCCCTTACCTTACCACTCAGTGATTCCACTAGTGGAGTATTCTTGCCCCCATGGCACTATATAAATGTCTAACTACTAAGCTATACACTTGAAACTAATATAAAATAATATCGATTGTCAATTCTAATTAAAAAATAAAATTTAAAAAAGAATATTCTTGGCAATATTGTTTATAATAGCAAAAAAAATGGGTTTGTCATCAACAGATGAATGAATACATTTGGTGTATTCATCTAATAGCATGCAATACAGCTCTGAAAACCAATACATTAAGGCAACATATAATAATTTTTAACAAATGAAATGTTGAATGAAAAAACAAAATTATAAGAACATGGTTATGTTTATGCCAATTACAGAAAGTTTGAAAGCATGCACAAACTAAACAATGTATTGATCAGGGGTGCATTCACATGTAGTAAAACTATAAAGAAAAGCAAAGAAATGATAGAAAAGAATGAAATGATGGGAGAGTGGTTAGTTACTTCTGAGTATGAGTGAGAAGATGCAATCCAGGAGGAATTAAAACATACCAATGGTATGTTTTATTTCCTAAAATGTGGTGTGTGTGTGTGTGTGTGTGTGTGTGTGTGTGTGTATCACACATACTGTTTATGTATGAAATAGATAAAATCTCAGAGGAGTTTTCATGAAGAAGGGCAGTGGGGTGAAGAGAGTTAATTGGGAACCTGGGTTAGTTTAGGAATATAAAATGAGGAAGAGAGAGATTGAAGAAAGACTCACAATTTTGTCCATGGTTAGCCCTTCCAAGATAGGGGTTCTATTTCTTTCCACCTGAACCTCACAAAAAATTGGGAAAAGGTACAAATTTTATTTTATTACTATACATAAGAGATTACTATCCCTCAAGGCATGGGAACTGAAAATATTACATATGGCAACAATATGAAAAGTATAAATGAATTTCCCTTTTTCCTCACTTTAAATGGCTTGATGAATTTGAAAGATCACTGGATTAACAGTCAGAGACCCAAGTTTCTAATTTTGTTCCATCCTTAATTAATTATGTGACCTTGGGTAACTAATTTCATCTCACTGAATCTCAGTTTCCTTAACAAGATGATTTCTAAGGCTCAGCTTTAAGTTCAGTTATTCTTTGAGTTAGAGAGCCTCTCAACCAAAAAGAAAGTAGGCATGCACATTCATCATTTTAATAAAGATATATTCTATTAATTTGGAAAAGCTGAAGAGAGTATTAATTTTCCTCCCACAGTCTTAATGAAGAAATAAAGAAACTAATTTTCCATTACTATTCAGGGGGCAATCCACTCCTTCACAGATTGTGAAATTAATGTAACAGATCCAACCAAATGAACAGTCTATGCATCTTTCTTCCCCTCTCCAGTTCCAAGCCTTGGAACTGTATTTTATATGAGCAAAGTTTACAAAGTTAACTCAAAATTAATGCAGGTTTAATAATTAAGTTTAATATAGTACTGTACTTAGAGCAAAATAACTGGAGACAGTTTCTAATATCTTTGACTTAGTAACATTTATTGTTATCTATGTCTGAAGCACAGCAGATATTATCTTTACTAACTGTAGTTTCCTTGATTAAAATAACTCGTATCTATGATGCATTCTTTTCCTAAGATGTTCAATGTAGTTAGCAGATATTAAATCATTTATCTTTACAACATATCAATGAAGCTAGTAGGAGCAAATATTGTTCTCATAATTTAGAGGAGAATATTAAAAGTCAAGGTTAGGTCACGATCATATAGTAATTTTTTGTTATAAACGTTAAGACTAGATCTCTATATATTTATA
>NW_011888857.1:223087-236623 GCF_000151845.1 Pteropus vampyrus
CCTAACTTAAACTTCTGTTTTTTTATGGAAATTTAGAAAAATAGAAAAAAATACTTATCTTACAAATATAGAAAGAATAGTAGTCATCCCTCAGCTTCAACAATTATCAAGACATGGCATATCTTGTTTTGTCTGATATATGCCCTATTCTCCACTCTTGCTAAATTATAAGCTCAGAAATATTTTTTCCATTTGATTAATTCTTCCTTCTTTTCCATTAGTCTGTTTAGTAATTCTTATTAACATCTCTTTCTTCCATACACCTATTCCTTATTCTCTATTGTTCTTTATTGTTTCTCTCTTTATTTTGGTTAAATTTCTAAATTTGCTTCCTGTTTTACAAACCCTGCTTCCAACTTTTTGTGTATTGCCTTTAGTGCAATTTTAAATTTGGTAATAATCTTTTAAATCCAATCTTTTCCATTCTCAAATTGTTTCATTTTTATGAATGCTTATTTTGCTCTCATTAATGCAATTTATTCTTGGATCTTATTGGGAATAAGAATCTGAAAAATTTCTAAACTTTTGTCCTGTTTTTATAGTAAATTTATTTTAGAGGGTTCCTCTGATTATTCAGGAGTGGGCAAACTGCAGCTCTCAGCCACCTGTTTTTGTAAATAAAGTTGCATTGTAATACATCCACGCCCCTTCATTTACATAGTATCCCTGCTGCTTTTGCACTATGAAAACTACAGTAGCTGCTTTCCTGCTACAATGCAACTCTTATCTAGTTGCCACAGACTATGGCCTGCAAAACCCAAGATATTTACTATCTGTCCCTTTACAGAAAAAGTTTGTTGACTCCTTTTCCTTTTTTTATTTTTTAAATTAAAATGATTGGGGTGTTGACCCCTTTTCTAGGTAGTTTCTTACTTTTGAACTTCACTGGGTCTTCAGAGGCCCAGTGATTTTCCTTTACTTGCATGTCAACAAGGATTATGAACAGGGGTTAGTACCAGTATCAAATGGGGCCTTTTAAAATTTTGCTTGACTGGGCCCCCACATTAGACCAACCAAATTAGAATTGTCTGTTATGTCAGCCTTCTACCTTATACTACCCTAGCTCCACACACTGTCCAGAAGATGCCCTGACCACTCTGCCTTCATGGTCGGCTTTGTGGTTTGCACCTTGAGAAGCTAACTGCGTGGAAAAAGTCTACTTGGAAGACTAGTTTCTTTCTCCATGCTTTTCCTTGTTTCTCTTCTATATTAACACAATCTGATAGGAATCAAAGTGTTTTTTAATCTGTTTTGGCTTGACATAAATAACTACAATCAGTAACTGAAATAAACTTGCATTTTAAACCTGTTTTTAACTGGTTTCCTGCTCATATAGCATAGATTATACACATATTAGGAAATTCGCATAAGGCAATATGATCTAAATACCATCATTATCTTAGGTCAAATTAGTTTGCTAATTTATAACAAGAAAAGCGAACTTTCCAGACGTGAGTCCTATACCCTGAATAGGCCACAAAATGAACCACAGATTTGGAATTAGTGTTAGCTTATTTGACTTTGGGAAAAGCATTTGAATTTTATGACCTTTTGATTTTCAACCTTCAGAATTGTAGCCAGAGTTGAGAATTTTATTTCCTTCCAGCTCTAAATTCTTTAATGTTATACCCAAGTACAGTCTTAGAGCCTGTAATAGTGGTCAGCTCAAGTGAGTCTCCACAGAATAGCCCTTGGTGGCTCAGAGGGCTGGTTCAGAGCACGGGGAAAGTCATAAAGATGTAGAAATTAACTGAAACATAATACCATAGTTTTTCCCAATTCTGCCCAGGCCTCTCTTACTAGGTCTTGTAAAATTGTTTTTAACTGACATAAGGATGTTTCAAGCCACATTGGCCAGAATATGAATTTGTTAGATAAATCTGATCTGAAGAATTTTCTTCGGAAAATTGCCTCAAGTTGGCCTTGTGTTTCATATTTTTAACTTAGATCCACATTTTGAATACAGTTTCTTACACTTTATTTGACTTACTGAACTCTATGAATAAAGGAGCTCAACAAGCATTTGAGTATATTTTATAGCAGTATAAGTTTTAAGAGCTCTTTCATCCTTTTCCTACTTATGTGGAATTCCTATTAATGTCAGAGGGATTTACTATGATTGAAATGAAGGGAGTCTGTGTCCTTGAAAAGTTTGTAAGCAGTCTTTAAATATATAAGTGGTATTACATATTTATGAACATCATATAAAAGTTTAAATAGCATTAGCATGAAAAGGATAAAATAAGATGTTAAAGATACATCTATATTAGCAACTGAAGAGAATTGAAGGGGACATAAAATCAATTATCTGGGTAACTGCCTTGCTTTTTCACTATAAGGTTGGGACAGAGTGTTGGGAGACGCTCACTATTCAGGTCGAGTAATGGAAGTGCCTTCTTTGAAATATAAGGTCTGTATGTTTGAGTTAGTATATCAAGGACTGCAAGGATAGAACTATTTTTTTCCTGATGATTTTTTTTTTCTGTTCTCTTAAGATGGTTTGTCTCTGCATCCACTTCTTTATCCCATAGTTTGAGTCAGGGAAAAAAACAGATAAGTGTTTTATCTAAATATCTACATAGTTTCAGGTGTATAACAGTGATTCAACATATATACTTTTCAATGTGATCACCACCACAGTAAGTCTATTAACTATCTATCAACAAGCAAAGTTGTGATATCGACTGTATTCCCTGTGTTGTATACTACATCCCCATGGCTCATTTATTTTAAAACTAGAAGTCTGTACCTCATTTCCTTTCACCTTTTTCACCCATCCCCATGTCCTCTACAACTAATTTTGGAGAAAGAAGGGAGAAAAGGGGAGAGATAAATATTCCATTACATAATTTAGCATAAGTGGGGTCCCTTTTAAAAAAATCTCAATGGAAATACTCAGTGGGGAATACCCCTGCCTCATTCATCAAAGGTATCCAATACAGACTTAAGTAAACCTTTGTTCTGAGGTTATGGACTAAATCTTTAACCATAGTATGAAAGAGAGAGAAGAGAATGTGAAGGCTCAGGCCAACCCATCCCAGATACCCATCCAAGTATCTGGGAAAATGCTTGGCTTATTAAACAAGGGAATAGTTTAGTATTTGAAGGCTTAGAGAAAAGGGAACTCCAGTATGGGGCAGTTGGCTGTCAATGTGAAAAAAGAGCTAATTTTAATCCCCTGATTCTCTCTGGTGTTCTAGTTATTAAAGAAAAATCATGACCAAGGAGAGAGGCGATATCTTCATTTGATAAGAATACTGAATCTAGTGAATTATGTACAAAATGGTCACGTACTGGACTTAAACGTCATACTTGAATTAAAGAGAGTTAGTCATAATTGAAAGTCTAATCTTCAAATATAAAGAAAAACCGATAGCATTATGTCACAATATAATATCTAGGGTAATCCATTAATGAACATTATTTCAGGCATGACAACATGATATATGTAATTCGATGGCAACATACAAAGTTGAATGTCAAGTTCTTAAGTTAAAGGTATAAAAATTCACTTTTATCTGTTCTCTTATGAAATTGATTTGACTAAATAATTGAATCATATGAACCTAATTAATAAGTGATTCATAAATATCCAATCAGAGGCTCATCCCTTTCTTCCCATCAGTGATTGATTTAAGATATGCATGTGAGTGAGTTTGAGCCAATGAGAGATGTCTGCTGGGAGGCTTCTGGAAAAGATTTTTCTCCCTTCTAAGTAGTCATTAGATAATATGGCTCATTTCTTCCTCTTTGTGTTGTTGTAGCTGGTTATGATGCTCAGAATGGAAAGCTGTCTTGCTATCAATAAGAAAATGGGGCCAATACCAGAAGAGACCAAAACAAAGAGGATCACTGAAAAGTAGAGCAGAAGACTTATAAATCACATCGAGAATCCTCCATCTCTTTACTAATACATAACATTAGTCTACTGATGAAAACAAATTAGAAACAGAAGTTGTTATGGTAAATAGAAGTTCAGAAAAATTGTGATAGCCAGGTATGAAAGTTTATTATAGCAGTAGTAATTAGTAATGGGTTCACAAACGTAAGGGTAATAATCACTAGGAATTGCTTGTTAGAATAATCTTTATAAAATAGAGTGAGTTTTTGTTGGGAAGAATTCTGTATATGTGTTAGACAATCAAGTACTTGTTGATGTTTGTAACTTGCTTTTATATATCGGTATACAACGTTCTCTTTGATCATCTATCACTTTTTTTATAGAAATGTGCAATCCTAGCCTAATGGTGTCATGTTATACTAACCAATATTATCACAATTGGTGATATTAATGAAGGCTCTGATAGACATTAAGATAAGGACAAACTTTTTGAGTCATTAAAAGAGATTAAATTATGGTCGATGTGTTTTCATATGAAGTACATTAACTGTGACTGAAAGTTGGTTGTGCATTTATGATATTAGACATTAATGATAATGTGCATTAATTAGAGATCTCATATCACAATCATATCAGAGAAAGAGAGAACAATAAATGTTAGTATGATAGGTGATCATCCATGAATTTGGGAGGCCTGCATAATAGAAAGTATCTTTTCTATTGTGATGTTACTGTGGCTGAAATTTGGCCATCAGGGATGTTGATTAACATATCACTAATAGATATTGGGTGTTTACTACATATTCAGTGCTTTATACTTACTATCTCAATTGACTTTCATGATAATCCACAAAGGTAGATAACATTATTTCTGCTTTAAAGATGATCGATTTAAAGCCCTCGTCTCTACTTTCTCTTCCTGTGTTATCTAATCTATTCCCAAAGATTAAACTCTTATGCTGTGATTCCCAAATTTATATCTCCAGTTGAGACTCTTCTCTGAGCTTCCTGACTCACATTTTCAGTTGCCACCTTGACCTTTCCATGTGGATGTCTCACTGATATCTTAAACTTAACATTTGCAAAAACAGAATCATTGATTTTTATAGCAGATTGTGTTGGTTGCCTATTCAACTCCATTTATTTCCTTCTTTCTTATTGGCAGAATCTTGATTTTGTTAGATCTTCACATTCCTCCTTGCCATCTGGCTCAAGGAAGACGCTTTCTCCAGCTTTAGGGGGAGATCTTGATTGATCTAAGTCATGATGATCCTTTTCCTCTCATCAGTGATTGGTTTAAGGTATACATGTGAATGAATTTGGACCAATGAGAGCTGTTAGCTGGGAGGCTTCTGGAAAAGATTTTTCTCCCTTCTAAGTAGTTGGTAGACGATATGGCCCATTTCTTCCTCTTTGTGTTGTTGTAGCTGGATATGATGCTCAGAACTGAAAGTTATTTTGCTATAAATGAGAGAATAGAGCCAGCATCAGAGGAGGCCAAAACAAAGAGAATCACTGAAAAGTGGAGCATAAGGCTTAATGAGCCACATCTGGAGTCTTCTATCTCTTGATTTCCTATTATCTGCAATAATATATTTCTTTATTGATTAACACAATTTGATTTCAAGATTTCTGTTATTTGCAGCCAAAGTCATCCTGATAATCATTTTCACCCCTAAAGTGTTGGCCCTCTTTTCTTCTCCATTTCACTAAATGGCTATACCGTCTACCCAGTTTTTCAAATAGGAACCCCAGGATTTATCATTTCACTTTCCTTCACCTACTTCAGGCAAAACCCATTAGTAAGTGCTGTAACTTGGAGGAGAAAAGTAAGAGAGGGAGAGAAGAATACTGTTACTTTGAAGTTTCTATCTTGAAACTTGGAGCATAATGTTATCTAAAATAGCATAACATAAGGGGTCCAGAAGAGGATCTGCTAGAGGGGGCAATGAATATAAATTTCATAAACTTGCTGAATCTGTCTTCTTGCTTTTCATTAAGATTTGAATATTGAAAGTTAAAAGAAAACCCCAGTATATTAGGAAAAAAGTAAAAAAAGTCTTAGGTGGCATATGTTTAATGTAAATTTTCTAATATGAATAATTTTTTATTGTTCTCCTGTATAGTGTATATATGAAATAAGGTTAAATAAAAATAAACAAATCAGCTCACAATAAAACTTGTCCTATAGTATATGTAATACATGTAGTATATCTTCCAGATAATGTTTTACAGTTGATTAATATATCATCCTGATATTGATGCCTAAAATTCATAGTTAATTGACATGTTACATTCTTATATATGTCCAAGTAAAAAGCCAGAATGAAAACCCAATATACTCAGCAAATTTTAGGGAAATTTCTACTGTAATTTGTGGCACTATCAACTATGACATGAAATTCTCTGAGTTATATACAACTTTTACTTTAAACTTAAGTACATATCCATAAATATTTATTAAATGTATATATCATGTACCAAGCACTGTGCTGAGGTTGCAGATACAAAGATGAATAAGATACAATCTCTTCCCACAAGCGTGGAAACAAATAACTATAATGAAATGTGATAAGTGCTATGACTATAACAAGTTATAAGCACTTGTTTTCACTATAGCATTTACGTAGGCTGCAGAAACCTGTTCATTTACTTTATGCATATAACATTATTCTTCGATGTGGATATTATCTCCTGTTATTCTCCTAGGGAGTCATTGTGCTTATTCACGACAAATTCTAAGTAGCTCCAGGCCTATCACTATAGGATGTGAAAACTGTGATTATAGAGAACCTAGTTTGGGAGACATGTAAATAGGCTCACTCCTTTTACTACATCAAGTAAAAATGACATACTTTCACTCTCTGACAATTATGGCTAGAGTTGGATTAAGACATTCTGAGGTCTTAATCTATGTCAAATGTAAAAATGATTCCACATGGTAATAAAGATTCACAATCTAGTTATAAAAAAGAACACACACTTTGTAGTGAGGAATGCTTTCACTTTGCATATATGTAAAGTTGTATCAGATTAATCAAGAAGAAGAAATGAGGAGAAGAGTTAAAAGGGGGAAAAGAGAGTGCAGAAGAAAAAAGAACTTCCAATCAACTGCGCTCGGACTTAGGTGTCTGATAGCCATATAATATATAGTTCACTCATTCATTAATTCATTCAATCAATTAATACTTACTGAGTTCTTAAAAATAGTCACAATAAATAGTAATAATAATAATAATAGTCATTACATATTGAATGCTTATTACCTGTCAGGCACAGTACTTTAGATTTTATGTACCTTATCTATCACATTCATATCTTAGAGGTAGGTGCTATCATTATCCTTATTTTACTGATGTGGATTTTGAGGCACAGAAATCAAATACCTTCCCCACAGTCATCAGCTAGTGAATGGCAGAGTCAAGATTTGTATCAAGCCATTTGCTCTTAACCACTATGTGTGTGTCATCCACTGTGCTAGCATTTGGGGATTTAAAAGTAAATATGACCAGAGTCCTTGTCCTGAAGCAGTTCACAGTCTGTTAGGAGAAAGAAAGTGCAAATAATTGCAGTAGAGTGTGATAATTACTACAATAAGGGTATGTAGAATACAGTGATTGTACTGAGGAAGAATGATCAATTCTGCTTAGATAAGAGTGGAGGGTTGACAAAATTTCAAAGAAGAGACACGTGAGTTAGAATTTAAAAAATGAGAAGGGGTTTTTAGGCAGGCAGAGTGACAGTAAAGGTAGAGGGGATGGTATGTGCAAAAGCTAAGGGAACTTTGGGTTGAGGTGAGGTTCGAGGGAAGGTGAGCCTAGAGAGGAGGACTACAAGAATATGCCAGGCAAATGGAAGTAGTGTATGGAATTCTGAACCGTTTTAATATGTTTATTAATTTTTAGATAAGGCATGTTGCTATTAGCAACTTATTCAAAGACAAAATAGCCAATCCATTAAATATAATTCACTATAAAATGTAATAACTTTTAATAAAATTTTAAAAATTAAAGGGCTTATGCAACCATTACTTTTGTTTTGGGGATATCACTTTTAGGTCATTGTACAAATAGACATTTAAAAAACATAATTTCCATCTTATTATGCTGTATTAAAATATTTTTGGTTATTTTGACATTGATATCTGGACCACGTAATTTCTATCTGGCTACTAGAATCAAAATTCTGGTGTTCAGACAGAAAAAAATAAGGTAGGTAACATACCTACAGATGGAGGAATTACAGCTCACGTCTTGAAGAAAGGTAGCTGAAGATGAGTCCTCACTTGGGTCTTCTGAGTTTTATAGGCCCTTTCATTAAGAATCCTGGGCTACAGTCAGATAGGTAGAGTAAAACTCTCCTTTAGGATTTCCCCCTTTCAGTCTATAGGGTTTCTTTCACTTCTTCCCTACATAATTGACTAACACCATGAATTAGATCACTGACAGGTACAGAGGAGTAGGTAGTATTGTTTCAAATGAGTTCATTAGGTAATCATATGATAATTAGGTAATTAAGTAATTATGGTAATAATATGACAAAAATTATATACAATAAGTGTTTGACTGCAATAAAAAGAGGTTTGTTTTCTCACAATTTTTCTAGTATTTTTGTATAATCTTCAAAATGTCATTTTAGCACACTATAATTTACTCATTCTTTAATTTTGATATTTAGGTTATTTCCAATTCATTCTATTGTAGATGGTGCTGTGATAAATATCTTAGCATACATAACTTTTCTTCATGTTATTTCCTTTGTTTGAATTTCAAGAAGTGAGAGGAAAAAAATGACATTTTCATAGTTTTTCTTGTGTTATCATATTGCTTTCCAAAAAAGTTGTATCATTTATAAAGACACCAGAACTATGAGTGACCAACTTAATCACATACTTCACTGGCTTTGGGTATTAAAATTCAACAAAAAAATTATGTAATTGGAACAAAGTAGTACTTCAAATTTATTGTGATTTGCAATTCTTTGAAGAACTACAAGGATGGTCTTTTTATGGGTTCTCTCATTGTATGTAAAAGAAAATTTCAATTATGGCTTAAGGCAAGTATACATAGTTTAAATTTGAAAGAATAGGCTTTAGAATTTATCAAGTTTTATTAAATACTTTAACAATTAAAATAAGAATTTCATGAATTTAAATAATGTTATATTGTTCTGATCCTACTCAGAATTCAAAGATATATTTATAGTTTTAATTAGCGTACCTGCTGTTGTGTCCTGTCTTCTTCATTTGAAATTAGATTTTTATGCATTGAAACGTTATACCTATTTTTAACAGGTTATCAAGGGTTTGACTTTATTGATATACTATGTAGTTTTCCAAATATCCACCTATTTCAGAGTGATTATTTCAAAATTTTCTTTATTACAAATAACGCTGCTATAAACATTTTTGTCCAAATTGTTATTCTTCCTTCTGTCTCCATTTGATTATTTCCATTGGAATGTTATCTCAGAAATGGGATTATGGGGTCAAAAGATAGGCTTAAGTTTATTGTTCTTGTTGAAGTTATTTTTAAGTAATTAACTAAATTCTTGTTTTAAAATATGCACTTCAATTGAAGCCAAGGTGTTTTCCATTGAACTAGAAATATCTATAGTGAGTGTTTTAGAAAAGGAGAAATGGCAAAAAAATTTTAAAAATTATTTTAAATATCTCTTCAAGAATACGTTATATTTTACATTTACCAATAATTGGGAAATTTGCCTGGAATTAGAAGGGGATCAGAGGTCATTAAGTTTAACTGCTTAACCTATCTGTACCTTAGTTTCCTACTGTGCAAAAAGTATATAATAATTGGATTGTTGTGAGACTAAATGAGAAAATATATGTAAAACACTTAGTTCATTGTGTGACACAAATAAATTATCAGTAAATACTAGTCATTATTAGAGTATAGCTGTTATAGTAAGCATATACCAAATTGAAAAGTCATATTCCATCCATTCATTTATTTGGCATTTAAGTGCCAGGCCTTGTGCTAGAATTTGGTAAGCAAAAGGGGATAAAAATTGTCTCTTCCTTCATGGAACTTGTGTTCTAGGATATAGACAATAAACAAACAAACATGTTACATGGCGATTGTGTTAAGGTAGAAAACAGCAAAATCTGAGGAGAGTAGAATACGTGTGTGGGTGTTACTATTTTACATAGGGTAGTTAGGAGAGGTCTTCCTAATATGGTGACATTTGGGCAAAGACCTGAAAGAAGTGGGGGAGTAAAAAGAGTTCTCAACAGACTTTTACTTGGAAATACAGTTAAAATTTTGAGTAAAGGGACCATTTCTTTCAGATTTTGGTAGCACAGCAAAAACTATGTAGGAAACCTAAATATATTGCATTCTATATTAGGTGCTGGAATAGCTGTGGTCATTAGTATGATTCTAGCTACGGTTTTTCTCTTTATTACTTCACTTAAAATCTACATTTAATTTTTTGCATAGATAATACCTTCACATGATTCCAACATAAAAGAAGTATAAAAAGGTGTTCAATGAGAAGTCTGTCTCCACCTACACAGTTGCCATTGCTCCCACCAGGTAACACATTAGATTTTTTTTATCTTTTCAAAGATTTTTTTTTTAACATGGACATGTATGCCAATAAATATTTTACTTAAAGAAAAACATCAAACATTCAGAGAATTCTTTCCGAGAGCCTGTAGCTTTAAAAAAAGTCAATCACATTTTGCCATAGGGCCCCACTCCACACTCCAGCTCAGCTAGGTCTCTTAAGGCCTAGAAACCGGAAATGACCTAGGGTGGGTAAAAGTGAACCGGAAGTTTTTCTGGGGGAGCTAGAGGCGCTTGGCTGAGGTAACTGAGTAGTCACTATCCTGCGGGTGGGGTGTTTAGAAGTAGTTCTAATCATTTTGTCCTGAGTCCGTTTAAGGGTTTAACCTGCGTCTTCGGTTACCTCACCTTCCTCTTCCTCGCTTTAGTTGCTGAGGGTTTACTGGCCCCGGAGTCTCCTGACTGTTGTGTTGTTGGTGTCTGGAATCTTCAACCCACTTTACCAGGGAGAAGCCATCACTTTTGGACCTCGCTCTTTTTGCTTGGGCTTCTCGTGGCTTATCCTGAAGCGCTATCAAGGCTGCGGGTTAGTAAGGTGGGTCTTGTCTTTTCATCATAGAGAAGCACGGGGGCATTCTATACTTTTTCTTTTTAAGGTTTTGTTTTGTTTTGAAACCACTTTTGTATTATGAATAGAAGGAAATAATGTTGGTCATTTTTGTGAAAGTTTTCAAACAAGTCTGGTGCTCAAAGTTTTTGCAACGTTTTGAACTGTGTGACTGGTGAATCTGGCCTTCGCTGGATGTTTGAGGTATAATGCAGAAATTCTCTTAGAGCAACAAGAGCGGAAGTGTGTAAATCCTCAAGGAAAAATTCTCTAGTTTTATTCTTTTGGTAACTTTATTCCTTCCGAAGCGCCTTGCACAAACAAACTGAAATGGAATTCCCCGCTAATTCTGATCATGTTGAATTGTGGGTTTAAATTAGTCACGTCATTGTTTTAATCTTCTACTTCTATTTAGAAAGAAAATGTGAAGATTCCACTAAGTGGAAGCACTTAGATTAATGAAATCATTTAACTTTTCATTATTTGCTATTTTGCCTTAGTTGTAAACGCATGTGGCTGTGTGTTTGTTTTGCACCTTGAAGGAAAAACCCTTACTGAAATAGTAATCTAACCTGAAAATCAGCAATACTATGTGGTTGGATTTTTTTCTTCAGTCCTTCAGTTTTCTTCAGCCATTTCTTTAACCAATTTGAGTATTTATGATAACCCTCTCTGGTTTCAGGATTGGCTTAAAGTAGTTATTGATTTTTTAAAAATTATATTTCCCACTTTGATGATTTATAGGATGTTCAAATGTAACTTGAGAGAATATTTTAATTTTTATTTTGCTTTATACCATAGTATCAGGAAGGAACCTCTCTCTATAATAGGTTTTTTAAAAATATCATTTTATATCATAGTGCCCACTGGGTGGCAGCATAGTGTTTTTAGTTTCTTTAGCTTTGCCTGGATTTCATAACTACTGGTGCTGTTCCCCAAACCTGTGACATAAGTATTCCTATCATTCTCTATATACACTATGAGGAAGCTATGGGAAAGAGATTAAATAATAATGCAAGACCAATAACTACACAGCCAATAGTGATAGAGCCAAAATTGAAACACAGGTGCTTACTACTTTATGCTAATCAAATTAAAGCCATTGTAAGTTTAACCAAATAGTGAAGAACCAGCAGTTAAGGTGAGAAATCTGTGGATATTCTGAAAGAGATGAGAATTGAATATTGGTTTTATATAATGTGCCCCAAAACAGTTGGAGGTGCATGGTTTCCAAAAGGCAGTATTTCCTAAATTGTGTTCCAAAGAACACTAGTCTTTTGAGATGCTTCAATAAGAAATGTTTCCTGTGGTCAGAAATGCTCTTGGAGGGTCATTAAGGCTCTAAAAAGTCCTGCAGTAAAGGAACCTATTTAACCTAACTTTTTCTGACCTTATAGCATTCTTAAGCTTTTTTGATTATAGCTCACGTTAGGGAATACATTTTACATGCAGGCCAGTATAAACGTGTGTATATACAACTGAAATAAAGTACACATGAGACAATACTTATCTTTACTGTGACCAATATACTCTTACGTTTTCTGTTTTATTTTTTCTATCCTGGCTTTTTATTTAAAAAAAATTCTAGTTAAGACTTTTCACATTGACTTCTTGACCCACGAATGGATCACAGTCTACAGTTTTACTGCACTAGATCTTGGGTCCTATTTTTTTATTTGAAGTGCATATTAATAGAACACACTGAGGGAAACATTTGTAAGGGCTATGGTAGAAGAGATTGGTGTTATGGTAAATATCTTTGTTGAAGGTAATATTCTTCTATTAGTGCCAGTAATAGTTGTATAGTTGAATAGGAAATTGTTTCTTATTGAGAATTTGTTTTTTATAAATGAGGCCTCTAGCAAAGTAAGAACATAGAACATTTTATGGATTAGAATTTCCAAAATACCTTCTTTGGAACACATATTTCCTAAAATATTAGTTTGCATTAGGAATTATAAAAAAAGGTGTTTTATGGTCAAGGCAAACTTGGGAAATTTGGCTTCAAGTTAAACAGCTTCTAACTATGCTGGCGGTACAGTTAATCTCTAAGATGGGGAGTTAGTATGCAGCATTTCCTAGATTTATTTGACCATGGAACTTATTTTTAAAGATGTACCTTGGGGACCTTGTGCCCCTTAGAATACACTTTGGGAGATGATTATGTAGATAAGGCAAAAATGTTCTTATTGTAATGTACACATTTTAGGTGAAAATTTTTATTGTAAATTACTCATGTAATTTTCATAATTCATTTATTCTGTTTGTTAATATCAACATGATAGAGAATGTCAGGAAGGCTTCAGCTTTCTTAGTTTTCTTATGACCCATGAAAACTTTCCATTAGTGAGAAAAGCCTTTATGACATTCTCTGGCACTGATTAATTTCATATAAAACTAAAACTATTTTTAATTTGAGTTCAGTGAGCAATAAATTTCCAGCTCTGTAGAATCAGCCTTTATTAAGACATTTTGGCAATTCTTGTTTCATATTTGGAAAAATTTAGAGTTTAGTTAAAGGTTATGTGTTTTGAGAAATGTTTAAAGGATTGTCATACATT
>NW_011888857.1:236673-241673 GCF_000151845.1 Pteropus vampyrus
CACTATGAGGAAGCTATGGGAAAGAGATTAAATAATAATGCAAGACCAATAACTACACAGCCAATAGTGATAGAGCCAAAATTGAAACACAGGTGCTTACTACTTTATGCTAATCAAATTAAAGCCATTGTAAGTTTAACCAAATAGTGAAGAACCAGCAGTTAAGGTGAGAAATCTGTGGATATTCTGAAAGAGATGAGAATTGAATATTGGTTTTATATAATGTGCCCCAAAACAGTTGGAGGTGCATGGTTTCCAAAAGGCAGTATTTCCTAAATTGTGTTCCAAAGAACACTAGTCTTTTGAGATGCTTCAATAAGAAATGTTTCCTGTGGTCAGAAATGCTCTTGGAGGGTCATTAAGGCTCTAAAAAGTCCTGCAGTAAAGGAACCTATTTAACCTAACTTTTTCTGACCTTATAGCATTCTTAAGCTTTTTTGATTATAGCTCACGTTAGGGAATACATTTTACATGCAGGCCAGTATAAACGTGTGTATATACAACTGAAATAAAGTACACATGAGACAATACTTATCTTTACTGTGACCAATATACTCTTACGTTTTCTGTTTTATTTTTTCTATCCTGGCTTTTTATTTAAAAAAAATTCTAGTTAAGACTTTTCACATTGACTTCTTGACCCACGAATGGATCACAGTCTACAGTTTTACTGCACTAGATCTTGGGTCCTATTTTTTTATTTGAAGTGCATATTAATAGAACACACTGAGGGAAACATTTGTAAGGGCTATGGTAGAAGAGATTGGTGTTATGGTAAATATCTTTGTTGAAGGTAATATTCTTCTATTAGTGCCAGTAATAGTTGTATAGTTGAATAGGAAATTGTTTCTTATTGAGAATTTGTTTTTTATAAATGAGGCCTCTAGCAAAGTAAGAACATAGAACATTTTATGGATTAGAATTTCCAAAATACCTTCTTTGGAACACATATTTCCTAAAATATTAGTTTGCATTAGGAATTATAAAAAAAGGTGTTTTATGGTCAAGGCAAACTTGGGAAATTTGGCTTCAAGTTAAACAGCTTCTAACTATGCTGGCGGTACAGTTAATCTCTAAGATGGGGAGTTAGTATGCAGCATTTCCTAGATTTATTTGACCATGGAACTTATTTTTAAAGATGTACCTTGGGGACCTTGTGCCCCTTAGAATACACTTTGGGAGATGATTATGTAGATAAGGCAAAAATGTTCTTATTGTAATGTACACATTTTAGGTGAAAATTTTTATTGTAAATTACTCATGTAATTTTCATAATTCATTTATTCTGTTTGTTAATATCAACATGATAGAGAATGTCAGGAAGGCTTCAGCTTTCTTAGTTTTCTTATGACCCATGAAAACTTTCCATTAGTGAAAAAAGCCTTTATGACATTCTCTGGCACTGATTAATTTCATATAAAACTAAAACTATTTTTAATTTGAGTTCAGTGAGCAATAAATTTCCAGCTCTGTAGAATCAGCCTTTATTAAGACATTTTGGCAATTCTTGTTTCATATTTGGAAAAATTTAGAGTTTAGTTAAAGGTTATGTGTTTTGAGAAATGTTTAAAGGATTGTCATACATTTTATTTGGAAAGTGGCCAAAATTAGTGTTTATGTGCTTAATCCAAAGATCTCTGTTGTGTTGCTTTAGGTTAAATTTAATGGTACCTTTATAGTTTATTTCGTGTTTGGTTACATAATGATTCTTATGAAGAGCATTTCTAGTTTTCTCATCTCCTTAACACATCTCAGACCATTTGTTTGTAGAATTTAAGTATTTCTCCTTTTTAAAATTTGTATGTGAAATCCCTACTCCTTTTCTTAACACAAGGAGAAATTTGGAAAAGATTTTACTGTGAATAGAGTATTTCATTGTAATAGTATAAAATATTTTCTTTCAAGGAACCATTGTCAATTATCCTGTAATCCAGTCCCTGTCTTGCTTTCTCCCACCTTCATGTAATCTTCCTTTTTAATTTCAAATGCGTAAAAGAAGCTGAAAAACTGCCATTTCTCCAGAGCATTTGAGATCTTTCTTCCTGGCAGTTGTCATCAGTTTTGGCTCAAATAAACTCTTTACAAAAAAAAAGTAAGAGTTTTAATGATTTTACATAATTTATAGTAATTTAATAAAGTATTTATCGAGTATTCCCAAAGAACGTTTCCCACTGCAGCTTAATAAACCTTTTACAATCATGAAACACATTTAATGAAAAATTACATTATGTATGGCAGCATTATAAATTGATGTAAAAATTGCACAATTATGTGTAGCAGACAATAGGGGCGATAACGTAATAATTATCTGATGCAGGCAACAAGTAGAGTTCAGAAAAGGAGAAACTGGTGTGAGCTAGATTCATAAGAAAAGTTTCGTGGAGGAGATAGAATTTGATCTGATTTTTAAATATGTGCAAACAGAGAAGATAGAGAAAGGCATTCTGTATTTGAGAGCAGAGTGCACGAAGGTAATAATTAGTTCAAGCTCCTTAACATGGCATAAAAAACCTCCCAAGACCTGTCTGCTTCTCAAGCCTCCTCTCATTTTCTCTCAGCCTTACAATGGACTCTTAATTTCAAACTGTTTTTAGTTTCTCATTTAAAATGATATTTCTCCTATCTGTGCCTTTGCTTATGCTGTTTTTCTCCTCTAATATACCCTTACCTAATTTTTTTTCCCCTGACCTATGGATGTTGCCGTTTCCCCTTAAGAACTGGATCTCTGAAGGCCGGGCACACCCGGGGCCTGGCCCGTGGAACCCAGGACCTTCTGCATGTAAAGCAGACATGCTAACCACTACACTATGGAGCCACTCCCCCTTACCTAATTTTTCAGTTTGCTAACTTCCTAACTTTTAAGATTTTTAAGTCTCAACCCAGAAGTCACATTCTCTAGGTCGTTAATTACTGACCTTCCCAAGCCATCTTTGATTTTCCCTTGCTGGATTAGAAGTCTCTTCTTTCTTCTACCATAATAACTCTGTAGGGATCTCTACCATTGCACACGATTGCATCGTATTATAATTATCTTTATTATATCTGTATCTCTCTACCAGAGATTCTTCAGGACAAGGTCTCTGTATTTTAAAAAAATTATTACATTTTGAATATAGAAGGACTCAACAAATATTTGTTGAATGAATGAAAACATTTTTCTTTGTTTTCTTTATTTACATTAATATTTTTAGACTTTAAGATTCCTCTTAGTTCTGGTATTTTGAAATTTATTTAACAAGATCAGTTTTGCACTTGACTTTATAATATTCCTTTCTGGAACTTCAGCAATCTTTGTATCTTGGCCCTTTCACATCATTCTTCGTTCTACTTTCTGAGAAAGAAAGGAATGTTCTCTTTTTTCCTAAGGCAGTGTATTTCCCCTTTACCCAACTCCTAGATCTCACTTATCCCTTCTTTGCATATTTAATCACTTGATCTTTACTGGCTTTTTTATGTAAGATGTAATATGTTTCAATTTCTCTTCTATCCCCTACCTTTCTTTGATTTCATATGCTAACTTATACCTCACTTCATATCTAATTTTGTGAAAACTGCTCATCAATGATCACTTGCTTTCCAAATCATTTTGTGTCACTAAGAACTACCATGTTATCCTTCTGCCAAATTCCATTTCTCCTTGCTCAGCTCTATCTCAAAATTCTTTTCTGTGAACTATTTCTTGGATTTTTCAATACCCTAAAATCTCTTCTCTGTGGGTTGTTTAAATCAGAATTGTACTGCTACAAGTAGTACTTAACACTACTCCAATTTGCTATTGTACTTATAACTATTTTGGTTAATGAGATTATTTACAAATTAATGATAAAATAAAAATTTAAACTTAGTTTAGCATCCTTATTTTATAAGTAAAGTTGATGAGGCTCGGGCACAGTGTACTTTGAACCCTTTGAACACTTACAGCACTCTTTTAAAAAAAATCTATCATGTTTTTTTAATAACATGCTTAGTTATCATGTCTGGGATTATACTTATTTAAATAAATACTTTATTCACCTTTCCAGACCTTGAAGGTGTAAAGATCATTAACTCAAATTTATATCACCTGCAGTTTCTTGAACAGAGATTTATCGAATTATGTTACTCTTGTTCTTTATTGTCTTATATAAGAAGTCTGATTTTAAAAATTCATCTGTGGATGCTTTTCCATTTTCCTTCATTGCATAATTGTTTTTTTCTAGGTCTTTTCTAGTATTATGATAACTTTCTTAAAGTTTATCACAGTTATAAGAAACACTCTGATTGCATATGCTACCTTATTTGACTCATGGTTTCCAAGTATCCTACTCCCCACTTTTTCAAAGGATACGGGTGCTCTATTCAATTCCATGCAACAAATATTGAGTGCCTGACTTTTGTAAATTATTGGAATGGGCAGTGTGGAATAATAGTGAGACTTGGTCACTAGTCAAGGAACTTACAATATAATGACTAACACAACCATTGCTAATACAAGATAGAACATGAGTCATATTTTGGTAATTTTTTCTCAATCTTTTCAAATATACATATATACTAGCTTCTGTATAATTAGTTCAGTTTTCACACAAGGGTTCACTTTTTGTGACAAATGTTATCCATATTCTATATCTAAATATTATATTTATAATTACTTAGGGAGATATGCTTATAAGACTGAGCATTCAGTTCAAGTCGTAAGGGTATTTCTGGGAATAAAGGCAATATGATGATACCAGCTTATGGGCTATTTAAGAAAAAAGGAAACTAGGAAGTTATAGATCTTTAACAAAGAATTTTAGGGGGACATATTTTAGTTACTGAAAAATCAAAAATATCAGAAAATTTTTTATATTTGTAAAGGTATTGTTGATGATTTTGTTTATACTCTTTGAATGTTTTAGCTAATGTCAAAGCTCACTAATCGTTATTATGTGAAATGATAGTGTGAAATTGATGCTGTTAAAGTATAACAATAAGGACGTGACTCATGTATTTTATGTACACGTGCATTCAACTGTAGT
>NW_011888857.1:244173-247081 GCF_000151845.1 Pteropus vampyrus
TACTAAACCACTTTAATCTGAACTGGTTGCTGTCTAGCTTTGCTGTACAAGTGTCATCTTGGTATCTCCCTTTACAGGTCCTTTTCCTCTCTTGTGTAGGGTCCCCTGGGTCCTGGATCCCATACCTTCCTCTTTCTTGGAGAAATTAAATAGCTTCCTGAGAAAGGATGTGTGAAAGGTAAATCATTTTGGACACTGCATGTCTGAAAATACTTTTTACCTTCATACTTGGCCTGACTGGTAAAATTCCAATTTAGTAATCATTCTCCCTTAAATTTGAAGGCTTAACTTCTGTATTCTACCTTTCATTGTAGGACTGAAACTCTAATGTAATTCTTAGTTCTTTGTATAGAAATTTTTTTTTCTTTTTTCTCAAAGCTTATAGAATCCTTTCTATTTTCTCCAGCATTATTTCATCATCATGTGTCTTGATGCTGGCAATGAGCTCTTTGCAAACTCATACTTTTTTAGTTCTGGGAAAATCGATTTAAAAAATTTTTGATGATTTTTTTCTTTGCCAGTTTCTCTCTTTGCTTTTTCTGTACTTCTAGTAGAGTTTTTAGACTTCCTAAATTAATCTTCTAATTGTCTAACTCTTTTTTCTTCTATATTTCTTTGGCTTTTTGCTCTTTTTTTTTTTGGTAAGATTTCTTCAATTTTGTCTTCCAACTCTTCCATGAAATTTTTTATTTCTATCTTAATTTTTAGAATTGTTTCTTTTTGTGAATCTTTTATGGTAACATCTTCCATTTTTAAAATAAATGCAATAATACATGCTCATAATAAGAATATTAATGATCTTTCTTTTGAAAGACTCCCTCTGCTTAATCTTTGCTTTCTCTAATTTGCTTTAAAAATTCTTTCCCTGTGTTTTCTTTGTCTTCACTTTGAAATTAGGCACTTTCCTTCAAAAAAATCTATTGATCTTTACTTTTGCTCTATATTTAAGAATGGGGCACCAAAAAAAGTAGATTGGAAACTCTAGATGTATGGGTAAGGTTTATTGACTATTGATTAGGGTAATCTGACTAGAACATTGTATTACTTTTATGTCTTTTCTCTTGGCCCAAATTCCCTTGAGAACATACTTCCAGTCTCCTGCTTTCTGTGCTGTCTGGGTGTCAGCAGCTGTGGGAGCCCTATAAAGGAAGAAAGCTATTAGGATAGGGTGTCTTAACTTCTAGCATGTAAACTTTTCAGATAGCGGCCATCGGCCCTCTTCTCAGTTGTGCCTATTAATCCCCTGTTTTAGAGACTCTGTTTTATAATCTTCATAATAATTTCTAATCTGTCTAGGTGAGGGAAGGACAGTCATCTGACTAACCAGAGAGATGGAGTCTGCGGATCTAACCTCTTCTTAAATAGCGTTTCGAGCAGTCATTCTGTTTTTAGCCTCACCTTTACCTTCACCTTTAGAGGTCCCTGGTGTCACCAGACCCTCTGTTTGCAGAGGTGGGGAGGAAAGTCTAAGAAAGGGGTGTGGAGAAGGGGAGGGTGTGAGTGATGTAAATCAAATTGCTTCTCAGTTTACCCGATTACTGGCTTTGCCTTCTCAGGTCTTGTAAATATTACTACTCATCTATCTACCTGCCCCCAAACAAATTTTATGTTGTTTTTGTCTCATCTCTCAATTTCTTTGTCTAAGATTTATACCTTAGATTGCCCACTGTCATTTTAGTGGAGATGAACTAAATACCTGTGTTCAACCCCACTATCTGTAACTGAAATACTGAGTCCTGTTTTTGTTGTTGATGATGTTTGTTTTAACAAAACATTATATTTTCTGTTATTATAAACTATGTAAACACATCTCTGAGAGGCAATATAATGTAATGGTCAGGAGTGCAAGCCTGGAACCAGATTACCAGGTTCATATTTTAGTTCCATCGCACGGTGTAACCTTGGGCAAGTTACTGAATCACTTCATACCTTGGGGTTTTCATTTCTGAAATGGAAATACTAACAGTAAATATCTCATTAAGTTGTTTGGAGAACTAAATAGAAGGTTAAGAGACTGTCTCGTGTATAGTAAGTGCTAAACAAATATTAACTAAGTGGCTGCATGTATTTCATGTGGTGATAAGTTTTATTACTGGACATTTAGATTGTTTCCAATTTTTCTTGATTTTACTAATAAGTATTTAGTTCTAAACATGTTAACATGAATGATTTTCTGCTTTTAAGGACTTTTCTTTTGAATAGATTCTTAGAAGTGGAGTCAGTGGACATCTATATAGTTTGATTTATTAGACATTCTAAACTGTTTTTCAAAAGATTTGTTTTCACTTACATTTCTACTAGAACTGTTTGAATGCCCGTGTCACCATTTCTTTGCTGGTACTAAACATATTTTTTAAGACCTTTGCTAATAGGTAAAAATGTGGCATTTTAATACATATTTTTTAGATTACTAGTGTGGCACTCAATTGTAATCTAAAGGAAAAAAAACCGGTTAGTTTTATCTTGTATTTTAGTTCATTTAGAATTGTGTGGTAAGTTATGGAAAGCTATTTTTTATTGACTTGCATACATTCTTCCTTTTTCCAGATAACAGTACCTGACATTTCCCTAAATAGTCCTCACTTTCTCAGGCATGCAATGGTTGTGAGATTAACCTGGATTGACTTCACCTCTAGCTCCAAAGGTTGAGTTGTTGAACTGTGCTTCCATTAATCCTGAGCTTAGTAATTGGTTCAGGGGTAGAAAGATAATCCAAGCAGCAGCAAATAGGTAACGTTAGGATTTTACTGGGACATAGACTCTCTTTTTCTTGCCGTTAGGAGTAAGGCTGTGTGTAGTCTTCATAGCTGCTAGCAGTCATTTTGGCATTACAAAGTGATAGTCTATTGAGAATGTAGCCAATATCAAAGAAACATAGGCAAAAATTAAAAGAACAGTAATTCAGGTG
>NW_011888857.1:248176-250844 GCF_000151845.1 Pteropus vampyrus
GGCCCTCTTCTCAGTTGTGCCTATTAATCCCCTGTTTTAGAGACTCTGTTTTATAATCTTCATAATAATTTCTAATCTGTCTAGGTGAGGGAAGGACAGTCATCTGACTAACCAGAGAGATGGAGTCTGCGGATCTAACCTCTTCTTAAATAGCGTTTCGAGCAGTCATTCTGTTTTTAGCCTCACCTTTACCTTCACCTTTAGAGGTCCCTGGTGTCACCAGACCCTCTGTTTGCAGAGGTGGGGAGGAAAGTCTAAGAAAGGGGTGTGGAGAAGGGGAGGGTGTGAGTGATGTAAATCAAATTGCTTCTCAGTTTACCCGATTACTGGCTTTGCCTTCTCAGGTCTTGTAAATATTACTACTCATCTATCTACCTGCCCCCAAACAAATTTTATGTTGTTTTTGTCTCATCTCTCAATTTCTTTGTCTAAGATTTATACCTTAGATTGCCCACTGTCATTTTAGTGGAGATGAACTAAATACCTGTGTTCAACCCCACTATCTGTAACTGAAATACTGAGTCCTGTTTTTGTTGTTGATGATGTTTGTTTTAACAAAACATTATATTTTCTGTTATTATAAACTATGTAAACACATCTCTGAGAGGCAATATAATGTAATGGTCAGGAGTGCAAGCCTGGAACCAGATTACCAGGTTCATATTTTAGTTCCATCGCACGGTGTAACCTTGGGCAAGTTACTGAATCACTTCATACCTTGGGGTTTTCATTTCTGAAATGGAAATACTAACAGTAAATATCTCATTAAGTTGTTTGGAGAACTAAATAGAAGGTTAAGAGACTGTCTCGTGTATAGTAAGTGCTAAACAAATATTAACTAAGTGGCTGCATGTATTTCATGTGGTGATAAGTTTTATTACTGGACATTTAGATTGTTTCCAATTTTTCTTGATTTTACTAATAAGTATTTAGTTCTAAACATGTTAACATGAATGATTTTCTGCTTTTAAGGACTTTTCTTTTGAATAGATTCTTAGAAGTGGAGTCAGTGGACATCTATATAGTTTGATTTATTAGACATTCTAAACTGTTTTTCAAAAGATTTGTTTTCACTTACATTTCTACTAGAACTGTTTGAATGCCCGTGTCACCATTTCTTTGCTGGTACTAAACATATTTTTTAAGACCTTTGCTAATAGGTAAAAATGTGGCATTTTAATACATATTTTTTAGATTACTAGTGTGGCACTCAATTGTAATCTAAAGGAAAAAAAACCGGTTAGTTTTATCTTGTATTTTAGTTCATTTAGAATTGTGTGGTAAGTTATGGAAAGCTATTTTTTATTGACTTGCATACATTCTTCCTTTTTCCAGATAACAGTACCTGACATTTCCCTAAATAGTCCTCACTTTCTCAGGCATGCAATGGTTGTGAGATTAACCTGGATTGACTTCACCTCTAGCTCCAAAGGTTGAGTTGTTGAACTGTGCTTCCATTAATCCTGAGCTTAGTAATTGGTTCAGGGGTAGAAAGGTAATCCAAGCAGCAGCAAATAGGTAACGTTAGGATTTTACTGGGACATAGACTCTCTTTTTCTTGCCGTTAGGAGTAAGGCTGTGTGTAGTCTTCATAGCTGCTAGCAGTCATTTTGGCATTACAAAGTGATAGTCTATTGAGAATGTAGCCAATATCAAAGAAACATAGGCAAAAATTAAAAGAACAGTAATTCAGGTGCTGGTCACATTGCTCGCATGAAGCCATACCTAATTCTAGACTTTTAAATCAGACAAGCCAATAAATTGTCTTTCTTTTTAAACCCAGTTTGAATTGTTTTTTGCATTCGTAACTGTTAAGTATCCTACTCTCTGAGTTAGCAGAAATGGTTGAAAGAGTGCTTCCTATCTTTTTTGCTTCACATCATGGTCCGTTTGGAAGATGATAACACAGTTTTAGTATGGTGCAGAGGGGCATGTAGATAAAGGTACTTCTGACTGATTGCAACCAGCCCAGGGTATTTTGACTTTTCAAGGTTGTGCCTGGCCTTTTGCATGAATAAAAGGAATAATGACTTTCCACCTGTGATTTATTCATGGTATGCTGTCCTAGCACACCATTTGGAAATTGGGCTAGAACAAAATGCCTGTCGACTTAAGACCGTGGGACTGATTCCCATATGCTTTGCTTATTTTGCTCTTTCTGTAACACTCTTAACTCTAATCATAAATTTTAAAAGTGTACCAAATGGGGAAACAAACCTTAATCATTTGCCCTGGTTGGTATTGTGGGAATATTTGCAAATTTGTGAGTACTTAGCATTAACTTTCTTTTATTCTTAACACAGAAGATTAGAGTTGTTACCAAATTTCTCATTTCAGTTTTTGAGGCCTGATTACAGTGCTTAGTTACATCTCATCCTTTAAGTCAACATTTGGTAAATTAAAACAAGGAAACAAAAAAATCTTTTCCTAGATAACATTTAAATCTAAATTTTCTATATGTTTAAGAAGTATTCAGTGACTAAGTTAAGTACCACATTCTCAGGTTAATTTGTATCTGTGGTTCTCACACTTTACGTGGACTTGTTAAAACAGAATTGTTGCGTAGTTCTTGATTCAGTAAAGTTGAGTTAGGCCCCAGAATTTGCATTTCTAACAAATCTTTAGGTGTTGCCAGTATTGTTGGTCCAGGGACCACACTTTTGAGAAC
>NW_011888857.1:250894-315492 GCF_000151845.1 Pteropus vampyrus
CCAAATTTCTCATTTCAGTTTTTGAGGCCTGATTACAGTGCTTAGTTACATCTCATCCTTTAAGTCAACATTTGGTAAATTAAAACAAGGAAACAAAAAAATCTTTTCCTAGATAACATTTAAATCTAAATTTTCTATATGTTTAAGAAGTATTCAGTGACTAAGTTAAGTACCACATTCTCAGGTTAATTTGTATCTGTGGTTCTCACACTTTACGTGGACTTGTTAAAACAGAATTGTTGCGTAGTTCTTGATTCAGTAAAGTTGAGTTAGGCCCCAGAATTTGCATTTCTAACAAATCTTTAGGTGTTGCCAGTATTGTTGGTCCAGGGACCACACTTTTGAGAACCACTGATTTATTTCATTGCTTTTGTTGTTTGTTTAACACTATTGATTATTAAAGTTAACAGGTATGTAATGTGATTTTCTACTGTAAACATAAAGATATACGGCTCCCAAATTTGCAGATATTTAGCTAATGATTTTGAACTTTGAGCATTAAAGATAAGTGTTATATGTAGTAAGAAACAAATATTAAGTCACTAAATAAATGCACTTTAAAGTGTATTTCTGATAAATGAGTAACATTTCGACATCGACTCCCCATATAAAATAGGAGCATTCTAATGGGAAAAATTTAGCCTTTTTTTAGTAATAAAAATTACAAATAAAAATATAGTAAGCCTCTTAAAGAAATCACTATCTTAAATCTCTTTGGGGATATGTTGGGATATAAAAGTAATATATAAGCTCTGTTTAAAGAAATACAGCTTTCTGATAAAATATTAATAATACTTGAAACACTGTCATTATATGTATTATTTTTTAAAATTACAGTTGACATTCAGTATTATATTACTTTTAGGTATACAGCGCAGTGGTTAGACATTTATATAATTTAGGAAGCAATCCCCTTGATTAGTACCCATCTGGCACTATACATAGTTATTACAATATTATTGACTGTATTCTCTGTGCTGTACTTTACATCCTCATGACTACTTTGTAACTACTGATTTGTTTCTTAATACCTTCACCATTTTCATCCAGCCCCCTTTACCCCTCTCCCATCTGGCAACTATCACTTCATTCTCTGTATCTATGAGTCTGTTTCTATTTTGTTCATTCACTTATTTTGTTCCTTAGATTCCACATATAAGTGAAATCATATGGTATTTGTCTTTTTCTAATTTCACTTAGCAAAATATCCTCTAGGTTCATTCATGATGTCACAAATGGTAAGATTTTATTCTTTTTTATGGCTGAGTAATATTTCATTGTATATGTATCTTCTTTATCCAGTTGTCTATTGGTGGGCACTTAGGTTGCGTCTACATCTTGGCTATTGTAAATAATGCTGCAGTGAACATAACGGTGCATATATCTTTTCAAATTACTGTTTTGGGTTTCTTCAGATAAATACCCAGAAATAGAATTCCTGGGTCATAAGGTAGTTCTGTTTTTAATTTTTTGAGGAACTTTCAAACTGCTTTTCTTAGTGGCTGTACCAATTTGAAATCCCACCAACAGTGCACGAGGGTTCTCTTTTCTCCATATCCTCACCAACAGTTGTTTGTTGATCTATTGCTGATAACTATTCTGACAGGTGTAAATGTAGTATTTTTAAAAATCTCAATAGTATAGAAAATGAAATCAGACATAGTTGTAGATTTTTCCTAGTTACAGTTATTTATTAATTTAACTGATCGTGGTTGTTAATCCATTTAAAAATATGTTTCAAGCTTCAACAGTGCCAATCTTTTAAAAAATGAGCCTTTTTTTGGTGTGGGGGGATGTTCATTGGAGATTTAAATAAAATATGTCATAACATTGAAAGAAATTAAGTTTAAAATACTTGAGAGAGAAGAAAAAGTACAAATTTTGATTTGTTAAATCTGAAGTGAAAAAATGCAAGTAAGTACTTATGAAATGACTGAAGACACATTATTCACACTGTAGTCACTAGATTAAACTTTGGAGCTGAAAGTAAATTTAGAGATACAGTAAGAAAGTAGATCCAGAAAGGTCAAGCAGTTTGTCTGTAATCATATGACTACCTATAAACAGATGTGTTAATATCGACCGATTCCCAATCTGTGCTCTGTGAATGATTATTTATGTGTCTCTAGTGGGGTCACTCACTAAATACCTTCAAGGATTAGGGAAGTGAAGTAAATTTATTTAATATTCAACAGATATTTATTTAATCACTGATATTACTTTAGTATATCAGGCCCTGTCCCAGGTGCTGAAGACACATCATGGTCAGGACAGATGAGACTGCTTTCGCAAAGGTGATTTTTTAAAAGAGGAGAAATAATAAGGTTAATAGATAATTAACTAAATTTGGGTGATGGTAAGTTCGGTGAAGAAAATAAATCAGAGTGATGTGCTGAGCAGTGATAGGGTGGTGGTGCATACTGAAGAGTTAACACTTGACCTTTGTGAGACCTGAAAACATGAAGGAAATTCTGCATAAATGTGGAGATAGAGCATTATATCTGGCACATAATAGGCACTGAATAAATCTTATTTGGGTTCAAAAATATACCAAATTTATTCATACATACTTGCCGTTCCAAGTATGTATGAATACTTGCCGTTCCAAGTATGTATGAATACTTGCTGTTCCAAGTATGTATGAATAAATTTGGTACTTGCCATTCCAAGTATGTATGAATACTTGCCGTTCCAAGTATGTATGAATACTTGCTGTTCCAAGTATGTATGAATAAATTTGGTGTATTTTTGAACCCAAATAAGATTTATTCAGTGCCTATTATGTGCCAGATATAATGCTAGGTTCTGGGGGATACAACAGTGAGTAAAACAGCAACAATGGGGAAGGAGAGGGGAAAAAAATAAAACAGCAACACTGGCTTCAGACTGAGTGGCAGATCATCTAGATTTGCACTATCTGGTAGAAATTTATATTAGTAAGTTGATGTATTTTATATAAATTATAAACAATGTAAACATATAATTATCATTTTGCTTATTTTAATTTTTTTCCCCATAGTCTTTGCTAGACAATATAATAGGACTAGCACAAACATTATCTTTTCTATATAACACTCTACTTAACCACTAGGATAGAATTGATTCCTTTCTTATCTGTATTTTCCATAGGTACTTTGTATATGCTTCTGTTTTATTGGTTTCTATATCTCTCTAACCAGGTTATGAGCTCATATCCTGAGAAATTTGCATAGTGCTCTGCATATGCTAAGAACCTAATTAAAGTTTCTTTGATCAGCTGCTTTGTTCAATTCATCATGAATTTTTTGAGAACTAACATTGTTCAAAGTGTTCTATGCACAGCAGAGTTTATATAATTAAAAAAGAGATGGATTCTGAAATCCTGTTTGTGACTTCTGGTTAAACATGATGGATTTACTACATATATTGATTTTTCTCATTAAAATGTGTAAAAAGGGGAATTAACTCAGATAAGAGAGAATGGGAGATTATTCAACAGTGGTTGTCAGTAAGCAAATAGAGGAGTGGCGATGGACTTAAAAGTTTAGAAATATTCTCAGCACTTGGAAACACCAAACACTCTAAAAGACAGGCATAAGGCTCGGGCATAAAAATGGAGATTTGTTGAAAATCTATGTATATTTGAATATTTGAACCTTCCCAGGTCACTTTCTCTACAGGAGTTGGGAAATTTATGCTCTGAAAAAAAAATTGACCATGGCAGTTCTACTCAGGAGCACAGCAGACAAAAGAATCCAGGGATGAGGCATGACACTGCAAATGAAAATTGAGTAAGATCTACCCACTAAACTGTGGAACCCTTACCTCCTGTCTGTCATGCTGCCAGATAAATCCTCTACACTCTCCTCTAACCACTCCAAGATAGGAGAATGGAGAGTTTTTCTCTGAAGAAAATGAAAGGCCTGAGAGGAAAGATGTCTGTTGATCTTGGGGACATGTTCAGAAAACTGAAACAGGATGTTATGAAAAAAACACAATCATGTAACATGAAAGAACTCTTAGATGTTGAAGACATGGAAAATTTCAACAGAATGGAAGATAAAGGGGAGAAGATCAGAAAGTGGAACAAAAGTACAGTAAGGTGGAAATTAGGAGAGAGAAGAAAATTAGATAACCAATATACGTGATCCAATGTCTTACTAAAAGGAGTTCCAGAAAGAAAACAGAAGATGAGGAGGATACTATTAAAGAAATAGTGTAAGCAGACTTTCCCACAGCTGAGACCAAAGTATCAATTAAGTATGAGGTTGGAATGACAATTTGCAGACATTTCTGTATTTAAGAAATGCACCTCCCATTTACCCTTTTATAAGAAGTTATTGGGGGCTACTCTTTATCAAAATGAGGAAAAAACAAAAAAGAAGGCATAGCCAGAAAACAGGTTCCAACACAAGAAAAAGTCAGTGGAAAAACTATAAAACAGTGGTTGTGCATCCAGCTAACCAGGCCAGGTTAGAGCAGCAGAATGGAAGGATGTGGGAAAATAATGACTAAAATCATTTGGTGTGTTTGAAAATTTAGAAAAATTGTATGTGACTGACAGTTTTTGGAGCATTTGGAAGAAGTAAGTGGCATGTACAAAGCAAAACAAGAAATGGAAAAAAAACCCTCTTCTGTATGTGCCCCCTTCTCCCATTTTGATCTGTTAAAATCTTAACCACCCTTCAAGGCTCTACTAAAATACCTTTTCCTTCAAGAAGACATTTTGATGTCACTTATTAGAATGGCCCTTTCCTTTTGCTGAGCAACCGTAATATGTAATTATTTTAAAATGTATTTGGAATCATTGTAGGTAATTCCCCAACATTATCTTTACCACAGAAAATTAAACTAAACCAGTTATGACAATCCCATTACTCTCACCACTGATTGATATATAAATAGGCAAGCAACTCAATCGTGGCCAAAGAGATCTGAAAGGAAATATATTCTGATGGGAGGCTTCTGAGAAAGTTTTCCTTGCTCCTAAGAGTCACAGGAGGAAATGAGCTCTTGCTTGTGTTGGATATTGTTTTGTCTTAACCTGGAATTGTGAAGCCATCTTTGACCACAAGCGGAATCAGCTTCAGGGAGTGAGGATGGCAGATTAGTGATAAGAATCTTGATCCTTGACATCATTGTTCAGGCACCAGTTATATCATACCAGGAGTCTGTCCAACCTCTGCACTTCCATAATGTAAAATAATAAATGCCCTTCTTGTTTAAGCTAGTTTCAGTCAGATTTTATATGATCTGCTGCCAAAAGAATTCTAATTCCATATACTTCTGTATGCATATCTATTATACCTGTGTATATCTATATATGTTTACCAGTAGTTATTAGGTATTCAAGACAACTCTTACATTAGATAACCTCAAAGGGCAAGATCATGACCTATTTGAAATTTTTTTTTGCTTTGTTTGGCTAACTTTTTATTTTAACCAAAATTATATTTGCGTTTTGGTTAAAAGATAATCAGGGCTGATAAGCACACATTGAAAAACAGCAATCACCTGGCCTACCTACATTTCCCCATTCCCACATCCCAGAGTCAGCTATGTTCAATTACTTTGGCTATTTCTTCTGATATTTACCTTTATATATCTAAATACAGTTAACATTTGAACAATGCAAGGTTTAGGGTGCTGACCCCTATGCAGTCAAAAATTTGCATGTAACTTTTGACTCCCCCAAAACTTAACTACAGTTATTCTTTGGTATCTGCAGGGGATTCGTTCCAGGACCCCCTAAAGATACCAAAATTTGCTTACGTTCAAGTCCCCTATATAAAATAATATAGATCATGTATGCAGTTGGCCCTCCTCATCCAAGGTCTCCCAACTGAGGGTTGAAAATAGTATGGGTATTTACTGAAAAAAATGAGTATAAGTAGACCTGCGCAGTTCAAACTCGTGTTTTTCAAGGGTCAACTGTCACGTAATTCTTTTTCTTGATGTATACATTTTTACTGTATTTTTATATCCTGTTATAGTTCACTTTTATCACTGACATCACTCACAATCACCACCACGTTCCCTCCTTCCTCAGTCTTTCCAATATACTTGTAGCACAAGTTTTGGTTGACTCAATGGTCAATTTACATCAGTGGTTCTCAAAAGTGTTAGAAGATCCTTTCCGGGGGTCTGCGAGGTTAAAAATACTTTCATAGTAATATAACGATGTTATTTGCCTTCTTCATTTTCATTTCTCACTAGAGTACAGAGTTTTCCATAAAGTACATGATATGATATTGCATCACACTGAATGCAGAAGCAGGTGTGAGAATCCAGTTTTCTCCTTTTAAGCCAGATATAAAGGAAATTTACAAATAGAAAACTGCGATTTTTATTGTTAAATTTTTTTTGTTTGGGAAAATATTTTCATAAAAATGTTATTTAATGTTAAGATTTCATGGATTTATTATTTTTTGAATTAATAAGTATTTTTACATTTTTTCCGTTTCAATTTTATAAGCTCTGGTTTGTACCAATGTCAGATATGCAGTTTTTATATTGTACTATTTTTGTACAAGATGTTAAGATTGGGAGAGGCTAAGTGAATGGTGGGTAGGAATCCTACTCACCATTTACAACTACTTGTGAATGGATAATTATTAAAATGAAAATTTGAAAAGCAGCTTAACTCATACATTTTCTGAGTTGAGAAAGATATTCAAATGCCTTGATTTTTAATAAAAGGCAGTTACCCCAGTCTTCCTCTTCTAACTTTGTTGGGTTTAAAGATTGCATTGCTATTAGTATTCACATCATCCTTATAAAGTACTTTATGTCAAGGCAAAGTTTAGGAAGCACAATGTTTATATCAGCCTTGGTATGAAACAATTATTAGTGCAGGGCCAAGACTTGCCTGAAATATTAGGAACCCAGCCTTTAGGAGACAGGTATTAGGGGTAGAAAATTTAGTTCTTGAGGGTACTAAGGTAACAGAAAAAGCCTCAGCCACAGAGAAACAGAATAGGTCACTATTGCTAAGTGTTTTGTATTATCAAAATCAGAATAGGAACAATGACAAAATTGTTACTCAGTCTTAAACCTAGAATATTATGGGATACAGGTTATATTTTTATGGCAACTGTGCTTTTATTTGAAAAATGATAAATGATTTTTTTTTTTACAGTTAAAACCTTTTTATGTTACAGGAAATAAATGTTAATATGGAGAACGATTTTAAGACTGAGTCATCATCATCCACCTTTGCTCTTCAAAGTTCTTCAGAGACATTGTTTTCAATTCAGCTGTTAGATTTCAAAACAAGTTTACTAGAAGCATTAGAAGAATTACGTATGAGAAGGGTAAGTGCCTTTTTCAGATACTTTTTTAATCAGAGAACTTCATTTGTCCAGTTTTTTGGTTTAAGAAAAAAAGGCCTTGCAAAATAAACTTTATTTAGAAAGAAGAAATACAGTCCAGATAATGAAGCAAAAGAGAAAAGGTTAGATTTAGTTGACATCAGAGAATGAGAAAGAATTTATAAGCTAAAGCAAAAACAAAAGAGACAATTTCAGATTGTTAAATACTTGATAAATCAGCTAACATTTATTGTAAATAAATATGAGAGAAAAGAGACTTGAAACATTTTTATTATATGAACCTTGTTTTAGGACTTAAAAATATTGAAATTTATCATAATAAGAAAATTTAATTACTACAGTGTTCCTGTATAAAGCTACTTATTATCAAAATAACCGTCTTTAATAAGAAATCCTGCTAAAAAAAGGATCTCTTGGATAAGCATTAAAAAGAACTATTTTTATAAAATTAGCTTAAAATGGTATTTTTTTCTAAGTAAAGCAACTTTAGGTAACTATTTAAAACTTTATATTCTGTTTTATTATGTTTCAAACATTATATTTTGGTCTGCTTTATTTTCAGTTTGAAAAATACGCTTCCTTTAAAAATCATTTTAAAAATTTCAGAGTAGCAACAGCAAAAGTGTTTTTAGTAACCAAATGCAATATATACTACTTTTAGCAACGTTCCTCACTGAAAGGAGAACTTTATTCTAAAAAAGGGGCAAGTTTTTCTTTTATTGGAAAAAAAAAATAGTTACTGATTTTCACACCATAATGGCAATACTTTATCATTCTTGTTGGATTTTAATTTTTCCCCATATTTTATTAAGAAAAATTCCAAAAATACATAATAGTTAAAAAGAATTTCAGAATGAACTCTCACATACCCTACTAAGGTAGGGAGAGTAATGAATGGCATCCCAATGATGTTTACATCCTGATCCTCAGAACCTGTGAATAGGTTACCTTACATCAAAAAGGGGATTTGCAGATGTGATAAAGTTAAAAGTTTTGAAATGGAGGGATTATGCTGGATTGATTATTCAGGTGGGCTCAGTGTATTCACAGCAGTTCTTATAAGAGGAAGGAAGGATTATCAGAATCAGAGAAAAAGATGTGATGACAGAATTAGGGGGCATGGTCAGAGACAGAGTTGAATACATTATGCTGCTGGCTCTGATCATGGAGGAAAGAAGCCAGTCAAAAAATGCAGGTAGAAGCTGGAAGAGGTAAGGAATTCTCCCTTAGAGACTAGAAGGTATGTGGCCCAGCCAACGCCTTGATCTTAGCCCAGTAAAGAACATTTCAGATTTTTGACCTCCAGAACTTGAGTTGTTTAAAGGCAATAAATTTGTTGTAATTCGTTATAGCAACATTGGGACTCCAGTACACCCACCATTCAGATTCTGTGCTTCATCTCATATCTATCCTTGGTCTTTTTTTTTTTTTTTTTGATGAATTTCCATGTAAGTTTGAAATTAGCATACTTCAGTATGCATATCATTAACTAGAATTCAATATTTCTTTGTGTATTTTTTAATGTAAAATACAATGAGATGGTATAGTTCTGAAATGCACTATTTCATGAGTTTTAACAAATGCATTCAGCTGTATAATCCAAACCCTTGTCAAGATAGAGAACGTTACTCTTATCCCCAGAAAAATTTCCTCATGTTTCTTCTCACTTATTCTTCATCCTTATCCATCCAGAGGCAATTTTTTTCACCATGTATTAGTTTATCTCTGTTCTAGAAATGCATATAAATGGAATCATAGTATTTTTCTTTTGCGTGTTTTCCTTTACTTAACATAATATTTTTGAGATTCATTTATGTTGTATATATCAGTAGTTTGTTCCTTTTTTCTGTAGTTGAGTAGTATTCTATTGTATAAATATAACAGTTTGTTCTTTTCATTCACCTATTGATAGACACCTAAGTGATTTCTAGTTGGTTATTATGAATAAACCTACTGTGAACATTTTTTACAAAATGCTGTGCAGGCATGTATGACACAGCTAAGTAAGAACAGATCTTACTTGGGAACTATTTATGAGATATCAATTGCCTCACTTGCACTCCCTGATCTCCTGAATCTTCAATGAAATTTTTAATATCTCTCCTTAGTAATTTTGAAGAGATATTTTTATTTAGCATTTAAAAAAGAAAGCAAAGAAGATTAAGATCCAATCAAAATGAATAATTATATTTAATTTATAGAGCTAAAAAACATAGAGCTAAAATACTGAAACACAATTATTGATAAACCTGGATGGGATTGATTCTTAGGTCCTTATATTGTTCAGGAGGTAAAGATATTGACCAACTAAAGACTTTGTTTAGTTACATAGGCATATTAAAATTTCCAGGGTAGTCAGTAAATGAATAGAAAAAGGGTTTGCATCTTCCCAAATAGTAGAGAGAAAAATATGCAATTATAATAAATTATCTTGGATTTGATGTTGCAAATAGCCTTAAAAAAATAGTAATTTTAGGTTTTAGCTGACTTCTAAGATTTATCCTGGTAAAAAATGTTGAAGCCATCTTCTGTGTGTTCCAGACACCGGCCAGAATAGTCTGTATTTCCTTAATTAGTTTTGATACAGAAAGGTTTGTTAATGCTAAACTTAAAGCTTTCTTTCTTAAATTTTTTTTTTTTTGCTAGAAAATGTCTTTGTTTTGCCATGGATTATAGATTGGCATTTATGTTAAGTCAGTATTTTAAAGATATTTTATTGAATTCTTTTGTTGCTATTGAGAAGTTTGTTATTAATCTAATTATTCTTCTGCATATAATCTATTATTTCTATTTGTTCTTAAGATCTTCTCTTTATTTTAATGGTCTCTGGTCTTAATGAGTCAAGGTATGAATTTATTTTTGTTTCTTGAGACTCATTTTGGTTCCTGAATCTTAGGAAAATTTTCAGCTGTAATCCTTTTGAGCATTGCCTCACTTTTATTTCCTCTGTTATCTTCTTCTGGATTAGGTAGCATGTGGGATCATATCATTCTTTTATGACTTTTCACTCTCTTTTATATTTTCCATCCATTTGCTTCTCTTTATTGCATTCTGTATAATTCATTTGTTGTTTTCTAATTGTCTCTTCAGATGTTTTTACCTGCTATCTAAGCTTGCATAGTTTTTAATTTCTATGATTACATTTTTCATTTCTAGAAGTTTCTTCAAAGGATCTGCTATGGTCTGAATGTTTCTGTTCCCCCCAAATACATATGTTGAAACCTAATGTCCAGTATGATGGTATTAGGAAATAGGGCTTTTGGAGATAATTAAATCATGAGGGATTAGTGCCTTTATGAAAGAGGCCCAGCCGAGCTCTTTAACCCTTTCTGCCATTTGACATTATCTTCTGGGAAGCAGTTCTCACCAGACACAGAGCCTCTCCACATAAACACCCTAATCTCAGACTTTCAGAACTGTGAGAAATAAATTTCTGCTGCTTATAAGTTACCCAGCCTTAACTTAGAGGCCCAACAGACTAAGACAAGATCCAAAACTTAATGCAATGCCAGTAAAAACCCAGTGGGATGTTTTTTAAAATTTGGCAGAATGATTCTAAAGTTATATCTATAAGAAAAATGTGTGAATATATACATATATCAAATCATGTTGTACACCTTAAACTAATGTTACATGTCAATTATATCTTAGTAAAGCTGGAAAAAGAAAAAAATATGTGAGTATATAGACAAGAAAATTTTCAAAAGTTAGTGAATTGCTGCTTGCTCTATCACATATTAAAAGATGCTCTAATGCTTTAATAATTAAAAATCTGATATTGTTGCAGGAATAAATACATCAGTAAAAAATATTCCAGTGGAAGAAAGAAAAGAAATCAATAAATGGCATTTGGGTAATTCATATATCATACACCAAAATAAAATTTAGGAGAAAAAACTAAATGCAAAGAAAAAGATATACAAATACTAGTAAGTATTAGAGATAATTTTAAAGTTTTGGGAATAGAGACTATCTTTCCTAAAGGAAAAGATGGCTAGATATGATGATATACAAATTATTAGTTTCTATGGAATTAAAACCACCAAAAATAAAGTTAAAAAATGTTAGAGACAACTTAATAGAAAAATGAAAAGAAAGAATACAAATAAATAATCATAAAATATGTAAAAATATTGCTTAACTCTACTACTAATAAAATAAATGCAAAGTACTGGGAATAATTAAAAACGATGAATAACTCCCAGTGTTGGCAGTATTTTTCAGAAATGAATACTATTCTTTCTTTGTTGATGTAAATTATTAGTACAGAAGATAAATAAAAATTGAGTTCTGTCTGTCCAAATTGAAACTGTAGAATTTCCTGATCATTAAATACGAACAGTTTACATTTTTGTCTAGGATAACTTCTAGCCATGAAATTCAGAATAGAGTACTTAACGATAAAAGGCTACATGGGGAGAAAGACTGGAATGAGAGAACATCATGGTCATTCCAGCCCCAGCCAAAGCACCAAACGAATGCATCTGCATGAATAACCTGATCTATAGTATGTGAAGCAGAACAGATGCCCAGCTGAGCCCAAAGTACAGAAATGTGAGTCCTAATAAATTATTTTAAATTAGTAAGTTTTGGAATGGTCTGCTATGCAGAATTAGGTGACTGAATCAGATATGTGGAATGTTATGTAGCTCTTGAAAAGAATAAGGTAGGCACATACATACTAACATGGGAGAGATGTACATGGTGCATGGTAGTGTGGGACCATAAAAATGACTCTGCAAGTTGAAAACATGCAAAGCAATCTTAATAATGAATGGTAGAAGTTACAATTGTTCTTTGACTTAAAAATATTTGAGAAAACATCACATTTTCCCTTATGTTATAAATGTAAAGGAGAATGAAAAAATATTAATTTAGTACACTGTAATTTAAAACATTAGGTGCATTGAGATTAAAGTGTGTTATTTCCTTAAAAAAATTAATCAAAATAGGTTGACAGTGCTTGCTTTATTTTTGGTGTGTAACTTGCAATATGGAGTAACATCATTTCTCTGCCTTTGCAAATTACATTACTTTTGTTCAAGTCTGTATCAGCTTCCTACATTTTATCCTTTGCATTTTCAGTGTTATCAGATATCTTTGAGAGTTCCTTTAATGTGATATTTTTGCTGGCATCACTTCCACTGGGACATATTCATCCTTTTTCTCACAATCATTTTCCTCATTTATGTTGATACGTTTACCTTCTCTGTTTTTCTCTGGCAACATTTCTGGGGTTTCTCAAATGGTGGCATTGTTAACATTCCTGTGGTCAGCATTTTCTTCTGTACTTTCATTAATTTCACTTTCTGTGTTATCCTCCTCCCCTCCTTTGTTTATTTATCTTCACTTTCGTCTTTTTTGTCCAATTCCTTCTTTGGTTATATGTTTTTGTAATATGTTATATAAATTTATCACTGGGAGACAAGAAGGGAACACACCTTACACACTTTACTATCTTTGCATTGACCAAATAACAGATACACAGTGACCAATCATTGAGAGACTGTGAAAGAAGTGACTTAATTGATCACTGGTCATGATGATGTACATGTTATTTCTGTATTGATTTGTGGATCGAAAGATTAGCAGTGAAGTTTCTGCAATTAGTTTCAATAATGTACCTTGGTAATTGAAATTTGAACCATGCTGGGGAAGTGGTGGTGTTTTAACCAAATCAAGGTAACTGAAAGTTGTGTGTTTTGTACCATGAGGACTACCTATATATTGTTAACGAAAAAAATACAAGTTGTTAAAAAAATCAAAATAAACAATAGCCACAGAAAACAGTTCTTGAGGGATATATATATATCAAATCATGAGCCATGGTTACGTAGGAAGAGTTCTTTGTAGTGTTCTTGGCATCTTTTCTGTAGGTTTATATTTGACATTTTATAATAAAAATTAATAAAGTATTAGGCTGCCAGGAAATACTGTATGATAAATACCAATATAAAAACCAGTCAATAAAAATAAAACTGATTTGGATAGAAAAGGACATTTTAAATAGAAAAGGACATTTAATATAATGATCAATACATCGAAGAAATTAAATAGAAAACTGAGAAAATATAAGAAGAAATGGAGACTTTTACCAGAGTTGAAATTATAAAAAAAGAATCAAATGGAAATTATGGAAGTGAAATATACAGTATCCAAAATTAAGAACTTAATAGAGTTAATAGCTGCACAGACACAACAGAAGACAGGATTAGAGAACTGGATGACAGAAAATATCCAAACAATGAAACACCACATACAGATTCAGGAAGCTCTGTGAATCTCAAGTAGGATGACTACAAAGAAAACCACACCCAGATACATCATAGAAGGACTACTGAAAAACCAAATGGAAAATCTTAAAAGTAGCCTGAGTTGGAAAATATCCATTATTTTCAAAGGATTAATAATATGATTGATAGTGGACTTTGCAGTAATAATTATTCAGCACAGAAGACAATGGAATGACACTTTGAAGTGCTAAAAGAATAACTTAGAATAACCTAAGAATAACCTAGAATCTATTTCCTCAAAATATCCTAAAAAATGAAGGTACGAATCTTAAATGATTTTTTTTTTCAAGCGTAAGAAGCCAGTTCCAAGAGGCTATGTATTATACAATGCAATTATATGACATCCTAGAAGAGACAAAACTATAGGGATGGAAAACAAGTCAGTGATTGCTAGGTGTTAAGGATGGGATTGACTATAAATGGAATGCATAAGAGAATTTTTGGGAGTGATGAACCATTCTGTATGTTATAGTGGTGGTAGAAACAGTACTCCATGCTTCTGTGCAAACTTTATAAAGTTCAATCAGGATGTGGGAAGAATTCCAGGATGGAATGCAGACTGTGAAAATATATGTATCTGTTTTACCAATGTATGACATCACCTCAGTGAAAGGAATGGGAAGGAAAAGAGGTTGACTTAAGTAACTTTGGAAAACAGTTTTTGATACTGTAAGGTTGAAGAGGAAAAGGTACACAAACTATTTCTGATTGGTAAATTTTCTCACGGGAGTAAGACAGACTATTTTACAGGTGTGGTAGGGTTAAACAAATAACCAAATTGTAGACAATGACAGCTAGGTAAAAATCGTTTTTCTCTGTTGAAGAAGATATCAGATTAGAGGGGAAGGCTAGAATGAGCTATGTGGAGCTGGATTAGAACTGCAGATATTAGCATGAACTCATGATATAATTACAACAAGAAAGATACAAAAATATAGACATGTGTATATACATGGATTAGTATACGTACATATATTTTCTAGCTCTGCTGAAAGGGTCTAGAAGTAGTGACACTCCAATAGCAGCAATCATGTATAGTGCCCAGATCTTGGTTCTAAGTATCATCATCGAAATATCCTCAGAGAAATGGCTTATTCTAAGACGTCTTGTAGTGCTGGAAAAGAAGGAAGTGCTTAAAACAACATTTCGAAAGGATATTGAAGCCAACCTGAAATAGCTCCCCATAACAACACTGGAGCAATTCAAGTAACAAAATAATGATGTCATCAGATAATAACCCAGAAAATAGATATCTGTTATTCCCTACTGATATAAATAAATGAGTAAATAAGTTAATGGGAGAGATGGAACAAATCTTCTTTACAGAAGATTCAAATTAATAAATGGAGGAAGGAGGGACATAAAGAAATCACCCTTGGAATATCACAGTAATAATTGCTGCGGGCAAGATCTACTGAATGCTAAAATTAGAGGATGAAACTGAGAAACAGTTGTTGCACTGTAACACAGTATCTTACCCAGATTTAGTAAGTTGTGGTGGTTTTATACATGTTCACAAATTGTTTGATACTCTCCCTTCTACGAAGTGGAGCTTAATTTTGCTTGCCTTAATTGTGGACTAAGTTCTAATGACTAGAAGATACAAAGGAAAAAAGTTGTTTATTGTGGAGAAACCTGGCAGATACCACTTTAAGTGATTAAGGTTAACATCACCAGAAAAAATTCATGTGTTTTCAGTAATTCATGTGAATAGCAATTACTCATGATGTGGTGAGAAGGGGACTATACCTCTTTGGTATTCTTCCCCCAAATCTAGTCTAATCATGAGACAATATCAGACAAACCACTTTATTACTCCACTAAACTATATTTCACTAGCTATGTTGTAATTAACAATGAGAGACGGGGAGATTACCCACTTTTTTCCTTGTGGATCTAAATTGGTAATGATAATATTTGAAAAAAAAATACAATGTTTTAAATTAATAATGATCTACAGATAAACAGTCCGAATCAACAAAAGTTTATATTAAATCCATAATGGGTGCTTTTTAGAAGTTAGACACCATTTCTGGTAAATTCCTTTATCAGATGTATCTACAGAATAACCAATGAGTAGGCATGAACAATAGCAGAGAGGCCACAAATTCATCTTCCTTCAGCATGCAGGTTGTGGCATGTAATGTGAATAGGGTAGGAGTTGTATTGAACTAGAGAGCCCAGGTGTTCAGTGCAACCTGTCTGCCATTCAACTCCAGAAAATTGTTGCCATGAAGGAAAATGGGCCTTGAACTATTAGCTCTTCCAATTTTTGAAGGGAAACTAGAAATTTAGACTTTAATGTGAAACCTGTTAAATTCTAAACATTGGAAGTGGGTTGAAAGTTTTTTAAACAAAATATATTTCTAAGCCAGATCATCTTATACATTGGGAATGAAAGACTTCTACCACAGAACTTTCAAACTTATAAAATATGCATTCATTTGATAACCTTTGGGAAACTATTATTCAGTCTTGCCCTAAGAGAGTCTAAAATTTAATAGTTACAACATAACATACAAATGAATTACTATACTCTCACACAGTATATATTATGTATCATAATAGAATATGAAGAAATATAATGGGAGTTCAGACAAAGGACACTTTAAATTTATTAAATATCTAAACAGAAGTAAATCCTGGAATTTTAAATTAGTAATAAATAGAAGCCTATAGAAATTGAGTATTATAAAATATCAATGATTTGCTAAGGAAGTTGTAAAGGAAAATAGGTAATTAATAGTATAACGTTGTAAGTAAAGCGGTGTTTCAGTGCCCCATAAAATTAGCTATGCTATGAGTAGGCTCATACCCCTTTTTAATTATAATGATTTGTAGAATATATATCTATATATTACATAGAAAACTGATAAAATGGCTGTTATCCACATTGCTGAAAGGTAACATTATAATATGCTTCTATGATGATAAGATTTTAATTTAACTTTATGCTTTCTATTAAAATTATTTATTTTGGGGGAGTTTTCATTTTTATCTTCCATTTATTCTTCAAATGGATTTCAAAAGTTATTAATAAAAATTCTTATTGAATTGTCAGTGAAAAATAGTATATTAAATTTGTAAGAAAATCCCATCTGTAACTTCAATAAAGTATCCAAGAATATAGAACCTTAAAAATGTTTATTTTTTATTAGCTGCCTTAGGACTACAAGGATTTAAGTGTTTTTACAAAAAACAATAAAAGAGTAATTTGATGGTTTATTTACTCTTTATAACCTTTAGAAAGTGTCATGCTTTTTTTAAAGTGCTTGCTTCAGGCTGTAGTTTTACAAGATGGGCTGTGTATTGGTCAGGCCTCTTCAATTCTTGACCCTGAAAAGATTTAGGGACATAGTATGTACAGCAGGCACATGTTCAAGTAGTCAAAACTGTAACTGGGTACTTTTAGTCTCCTTTTCAAACTCATAATCCACCTCTTACAAAATTGCCCAGTTTATTTTCTCATGTTGTCTACTAAAGTACTAATCACTCTTTCAGATAGTTTCTTGGTTTGATTAGCTACAAAATATTCTAGATAAATATGTAATGTATATGGTATAACCTAAAAGTTCATATTTTTAAATATCTCTTTCTTGATTAGTATTTAAACTGTTTTCATATCACTCAACTTAATCTATTACAATGATCTCTGAAATGAAAAAATTAATATTAGAACATTCATAGTAATTCTTAAAATTCTATTTTTTTCATTTAACACATATTTCTTGTTCTTTTAAGTGTTCTACCAAATAATCAGAATATACTTGTATATTTAAAATAGGTAATATGATTTTGAGTGGTTTTCTAACTTTTGTGGGATATGAAGACTAAATTCTGGAGTTTTTGAAGAAAAGGAGTATATCATAACAATCTATACTATCCTATAGATCCAATCTTTTAAAGGTAATATAGTGATGTGTTTAAGAGATTATGGAGACAGATCATCTAGGTTCAAATACTAGCTCTGCTGTTTACCTAGTGTGTGACTTCAGGCTAGTTGCTTATCCTTTTGCTATACCAGTTTCCTCATCTATAAAATGTTGGTAATAAGAGTACTTACCTCATAAAATTATACCTAAGATTAATCAGTACATTAAAAATGCTTAGAACAATACTTAAATCATAGTATGATCTCAGAACCCACTCTAGCCACTAAAAGAGAAGTGTCTAACCAGGTGCACATAAAGCAGTATCTTGTACATTTTCAATTCAACTGCTTTGGGAAAACATGCATGTTATATTTACCTCCCCTCCAAATGTGTATATAGTTATTTCCTTTTTCAATATGTTTGACTATAGAGATATGTATTACTGTTAGTATCCATTCCTTCCCTTATTCCATGTTGGAAGAACTCAGATTGTCTTAGGGTCTACCTCTCACCAATGTGAGTCAGGTAAATCCTGACTGGTCTTAACCACTCACAAAGGTCCTGTGCACTCCCCTTTCCAATGACTGGTTTAGGAGTGAGCATGTAACCTAGTTATGGCCAATGAAATATTAGAAGATGTGTGTTGGGAAGCTTTTGGGAAAAGTTTTATCATTTTATTAAGAGATTATACTTTTTCCACTGCAGGATAATGTCATTTTTTTGTCCTTAATGCTTGCAATTAAAGTAACCAAGAGTTGAAGAGCCTAAGGAAAATAAATCACTTGGATAATGGCAAAATATAAAGATGGGCAGAATCATAGTTCTTGATATTGTTCAGTAATTGTCATGTGAGATAAGTTGATATTGTTCAGTAATTGTCATGTGAGATAAGTCTCATATGCCATTGTGAGTTGGGGTTCGTTGTTGCTACTTACTACTGAAAGCATTTTAAATGAGACAACTTTCATTAAAGCCTGCTTTTGAATACCATAGCATAAGTTTGTGTGTGTGTGTGTGTGTGTGTGTATGTAATAAACAATGTGTAAGAGTCCTAAAAAAAAGTTTAATGACAAAAACATGTTATCTGTTAGCATCCACTCTTTGATTTCTTCTATTTTGTTATGAAAATTATGAAACATACAGCAGAACTGAAGGAATTTAACAGTGAACACTCATGCACTATTAACATTTTACTATACTTGGTTTATCACATAGTTGTCTATCTATTTCTCCTTTAATTTCAATTTTGATGATATCAGAGTAAATTGCAGGCATCAGTGCACTTCCTCCTAAATACTTTGGAATGTATGTCATTAAGCAGTTTAAATTTGTTAACAGCTTTTTTTCTTTACAGTAAAATTTGCATACAATGAAAGACACAAATCATAAATACATTTTATGAATTTTTACAGATGCATATAACTGCATAATGCAAACCCTTATCAAGATATAAAATGTTTCCATCAACCCGGAAAGTTCCCTCATGCCCCTTCCCAGGCAAATTCTATACCTACTCCCTCCCCACGAAGCATTTTTTTCCATATACAATTAATTTTGTTTTTCCTAACATTTCATATAAATGGAATCATACAGTATATGCTCTTTTAGGTGAGGCTTCTTTCAGTCAGCATAATGTTTTAAATTCATCCATGTATCAGCATATCAGTCTTGTACATGTTTAAGTGTATGCCTAATTATTTCATTTTGGCTTCTGCATTTTTGTTGTTAGTGTATATAAATGTGATTGATTTGAGGAGTGTTCATCTTGTATCCCATGGCCCTGTTGAGCTGCTTTATTAGTTCTGGGAAATTTTTTATAGATTCTTTGGGATTTTTTTATATATACAATCGTGTCATATACAAATAGAGACAGTTTACTTCTTTCTGAACTCTGATCTGTTTCCTTTCTTTTGCCCACCCCACTTCCCTGCTGTCCTTTCCCTTTCCTCCCTCCCCTGTACCCTGATGTCTCTCCCCCCTCACTGTCTCTTTTCCTCTCACTGTCTCCTCCCCACTCCCAATCTTCCTCTCTCTGTCTATCCATTCATCCATCCATGCCTTATTGCAGTAGCTGGAACTTCCAGTAAGGAGTATGTTGAATAAGGACAGTGAAAGTAGATAGCCCTGCCTTGTTCCTGATCTTAGAGGGAAAGCATTCATTCTTTCATCATTAAATATGTTAAACGTAGTGTTTTTATAAATGCTCTTTATTAAATTGAAGTAATTCCCTCTATTCCTAACTGGCTGAGAATTTTTTTTTTTTCATGAGTGAGTCTTAGATTTTTGTCAAATGCCCTTTCTGTGTCAATCGATACAGTCATATGATTTTTCTTCTTTTACATGTTGATATGGTGAATTTAACCAACTGTTGAACCAGCCTTCCATATCTGGAATAAACTCTACTTGATTGTGGTGTATCATTTTGTATGCATTGTTGGATTCCATTTGCTATTATGGTATTAAGGATTTTTCCATCAAAACTTGTCAGAGATATTGGTCTTTGTTTTCTTTTTTTGTAGTCTTTGTCTGGTTTTGGTGTCATAGTAAACAGGTCTCAAAAAATGAGTTGGGATATGCTCCTTCCCCTTATATTTTTCTGGAAAAGGCTGTGTAAAAGTAATGTTAATTCATCTTTGAATGTTTGGTAGAATTCTCCAGTGAAACCTTGTGGGCCTGGATATTTTGGGGAGGAGATTTTAAGTTAATGCTTATAGGACTATATTATCTATAACACCTTGGTTGAGGTTTGGTAGTTCATAGTTTTTGAAGAATTGGTCTATTTCTGTAAGCTGTCAAATTTGTGAGCATAAACTTGTTTGTAGCATTCTCTTATTAACTTTTTAGTGGCTGCAGTATCTTTGTACATGGTTTTGTTTAGCTCTTTATGCATATTTAAAAACGTTGGTTAAAAGTCTTTGTCTAGTAAGTCTTTGCCTACACTTCCTCATTAACAGTTCCTATTAATTTTTTTCTTGTATGTGGATCACAATTTCCTGTTTCTTTGGATGCGTCGTAATTTTTTGTTTAGAACTGGGCATGGCCATTTTGGATATGTGGCAACTCTGGAATCAAGATTCCTCGCCCTCCCCTGGGTTGTTGTTTGTTGTCATTGTTTGTTTGGTTTTGACTGAAATAATTATATAAGGTCTGCAGTTTTTGTCATGTCTGGCCACTGAAGTCATTGTGCCCTTAGCTTAGTTATCAGCTAGTGCTTTGTTTAACAGAGATTTCCTTAAATACATGGAACCAAAAGAAAAAGAAAAACAACCTCCCAGTCTTTGCAGAAGGGCTCTTCGTATGTGTGTTGAGGCACATGTTCAGCACTCAGGCAGTTTTTAGCCTATCTATTAAAGTTTTCAACAGAAGCTTCATATTTCTCTGGTGATACTTTGTGTTTATGATGTGGGCTAATTCAGGAGTATTACATTATTTTAAACAAAATCAGAGGGTTTTTTTTACATAACTGCTTCCTGCCTGGCTTTGGGGCTCCCCACTTTGGGTCTTCCCTGTGTGCTGCTTCCCAGGGCAAGTCATTCTTTGCAGTTCTTTCAGCTGTATCTTCCTGTTCTTGTTAGTGGGGCGGTTACAGCAGGGGGCGGAACAAAGGCATTCTCTAACGTTCTTATTAAGCCTCGGTCTTAAGTGAACTTTAGTCTTAGAGTTGGGTCTTCAAAGAGTTTTGATCCCTCCTTCGTATTTAAATGCTGGGCCTAGCATCTTTCCCTACCTCTTCTTCAGTGATAGAACTGTTGTTTTATTTCTCTAGCCTTCTCTTAGCTGCAGTGGGCTTCCACAGGTGCTCTCATGCTGTAGTTTTTATTGCCCTTCCCCCTGTAGATTAAGCTTTTGTTTCCTGGGAAGGGTAAGGAAGACAGTTCTGTCTCAGTAGAGTTTTCAGTGGTGATTGTTGGTCCCTTTTCCTGGCTGCAGAAGGTTTCCATTAGCTACAGTTTTTGTTGCCCTTTTTCCTGCAGATTAAGATTTTTGGTTTGTAGGGGAAATAAGGAAGATGGCCTATAACTGCTCTTCTCTCCAGCCAGTACCACAAGAGAAAGCTTTCTCAGGACTTTTCCCCACTCTTCTCTGTCAGTACCAGTACCTGTTTGGTTTCCTGGAAGAAAAGCCTGGTAGAAGGTATAAACCTCCTTATTTCTGGAGCCTCCAGGGGATTCACATTCTTATACTCGGCCACATTCTGCCTTTAGCAATTTATTAAGGACTTTTAGCTGAGGTTTCTTATCAGTACTTAGTGGCTTATGTCCTAGGTAAGCAAATAATGCAGTTCAGTTCTCCCAGCAGACACCTGCATCTGTCCAGATTTTGGATTCCTTGGTTAATCTGAGATTTCATTTCTGTGATGGATTTGTCTATTTAATATGTAATTTTTCTTGTTGTAAGGGTGGGAAGATGCTCTTTTTATCCCTCTCTAGAAGGGGCTAATACTGGAAGATTTAAAGTCTTAGTTTTCCTAGCATTTCCTTCTTCTTCTCAGGAAGCAGAAATTCAGTACGAAGAGCAGATTGGTAAAATTATTGTGGAGATACAAGAACTTAAATGGCAAAAGGTGAGTATTTTTTTTCTCAGACTAGCATTTTCAGCATCTATTTAAAAATGTATTTTAATATTTAATTGCAAAGTTAATGTCTAAATTTCTTAAACATATTCAGAGGATTGTGCATCATTTTAAAGTCTCAACAAAATTCAACTAAAACTGTTAATAACGTTTGGGCTTCCAGAAAACTCAGAAAAATTTTTTCAGACTTTCAGACAATAAAATAGCTGAGGGTAACACTGAAAACTGTGAACTATTTTATATCTGAGAAACATCGTGTGTTATAGAGGAGTCAAAATATTTTTTAAGAAGTGAAACCTCAGAATTGTAACATTTTTCTAAGCTGTTGTTACGTACTGTAATCAAATATAAAAAAATAATAATATCAGATCGGATTTTATCTCCAGTCTTGTGTATATAAAAACATTTTTATAGTGCTTCTCATACCTTTCCACCAAATTAATTTTAACAGTTAAAATTGGAAGCTTAACTATGAAGGCACTTCTCACTATTTGGCAATATTAAAGTGGGAACAGGAGGTACATAAGAATCAGAATTCAAGTGACAGAGGATAATGTTTAAAAATTAGCTATGAGTATTAAAGTATTTTAAATTAATTGTTAACCCCAGGAAAAATAGAAAGTTGTATAAGAATAGAAATGTAATCATGATATCCTGTATGGCTCTATATCGAATAAAATTATATGTCGTAATAGTATAAATACTGACTATTGATTTAAACCACACTTTTTATATAACTCTGTTGGAGGAATAGAGGGAAGAGATGTAGGGTAGTGGGTGTACAAGAAAGCTAAACTCCCGACTATCATAATAGGAGGTCAGTAGATAAATTTTTTAAATTGTTAAGTCAACATGTATTTAGAAACATAGAGTCAAATAATAGAAACATTTGAAAGTGGTGCTCTTAGGCCTAATTTATTTTTTTATTATGAGAATTATTTAATAAAAATAGAAAAAATTCAAACTTGAATCTAAAGAACAGAGCACACAACTTCTGCCAAAAAAGGGGAGGAGGAGAAGGAAATAAAATAAATGGAATCATATATGTGGAATTTTTTCAGAAATGCCCTGTGGTAATTCTGGTTTTGTAAAAACTTATTTCAGTGAATTTAAAGAATCATATGTTGCCATATGAACAGTAGAGCTTTGATAATAAAATTGATTTCTTCGGAAACTCTAAGACTATAGTCTGCTTATGTACTAGGATATTAATTTTATTTACTCTCAAGATATTTTCTTTAAGAAGGCTTTGGAGCAAGCCATGTTTAGAGTTAAAAAATTTAAAAAGCGATGTGTTTTATCACGAAGCAGCTGGAAGCAAAATTACTGTATGCTGATTCTGACAGTTAAAAAATCATAAATTAGTTTAAAGTTTCATTTCAGGAGCACGAAGTAATATATGTAATAAGTATGTTTAATTTATTTAAATTATGAATACAATTAAAATTTAAAACTGAAAGTTTCTAAGAATTTGTTTTAATTTTTCATAATTTTTTAAAATAGGAAAATCTTCAGAATCAAAAGGAAACATTAGCAAAGCAACACAAAGAAGCAATGGCAGTTTTTAAAAAGCAGGTAATTTTATAAGGATAGACAAACACTACAGTTTTAAATATTGCACTTTTTCCTCATTTTCATGAATATTATAAGTTATTCTCCATATGTACTGAAGACAAAAATGGTATTATTGGAAGCAGGAAATGAATAGTTATTTTGAATCACAACTGATAATAAAGTGTAATATAATAGAATGAGTTAGTTATGGAGAGAAACTGGGAAAACTATCTTCTTGGAGATGTGTTTTCATCTGTCCTAAATAAGGTTAGTGATGTGTGTCTTATGCTTTCTTTCCCTTTCCCCCTTCTCTGTTTAATTGGAGTTTCCTAGATCTTACCTTTTCCACATTAATCCTTTACTCAAGCCAGAATTATAACACTGATAACAAGCCGAGATGCAAGTAGGGAGATGTAAAAGATGAGGGGATGTGATTATCATTCACTGAAGCCTCTGTAAATATTAACCATTAACAACTAAGATTTGTAGAAAAATTGAAAAAAAAGATTTCAAAGAAATGAATAGAAATTTCTTAGTTATTTTGATTTCGAATTCTTTTACTACCTCAAATTTCCCTTCATTCCCTAGTTAGTAACTATGAGTGTAAGAAATATGCTCATGGGGAAATATCTGCTGGAAATGTTTTTTCCTTATGGCCATTCCAGCATACCATTTTTTAAATTCTTTTTTCCTTTCCTCTTTTTTGTCTTCATCTCCAAGTGTGCATGTTTAGAAAGACAAACGTATAACAAGAAATAAACCTGTATGATGTAAATCTCTAATGGGTTAAGGCTATTGGTAATTCTCACTGTAGTATGGATTTATTTAAGCAGATGATAAGCTTTCTTTCTTTTGGTCTGAGATTGACATCACCAAAGTTATGGAAGTTTTAATTGAAAGATAAGGAAGCAGAAGCCAAATGTACAGCATAGTCTTCTCTAGGACAGAGCAAGTCTATATCTCTGTTATCACAAGGTATCAAAGGTACTTTGTGCAAAATAAGAATATCCAGGCATCTGAAGGGTAGAGGAGAAAGTGCTCTTGTGTTCTTTTTCTTTTCTTTTTTAAAGAAAGGATTCTTAAATGTAATGAGAAATACAGAAAATGACATGGAGAAGTGCCAAAGAAAAATTTTATGTCTTGACAATTTTGCCTACCATCCTTGTATTGCTTAGAACTTAGATTATTTAATTAGTTTTTTTTGGCACATTCGCTATAGTTTTTCTGTTTTAAAATATCATTATTTATTAGACTGCCACATGCATTTTTTAAATTCCCAGAAAATACTGTCAATGCAAATACAAGTAATATAGATTTCATATAAGTATGTCCTCAGAAAATGTTCTATTATTATTTATAAGTAGATGGCAAATTACTGAAACATTTAAGAAAAATTATGGAAGGGAAAAACAAACTTTCAAGGATGATTGGTGATTCTAATCAGTGTGATTGAATTGTTCATTTCCTTCGGTGACTTGCTGTTTCCCCCTTTTATATCTTTTATTATTTTCAGTGTAAAATTAGGGTATTCATATTATGTTAAGTTCAAACAATATACATATATAAAATATTTCTGTAGTCTCACTGACCAATGTATATCACTGTTAGCAGTTTACTTACCTGTATTTTAATTTTTGAAATTGTTTATCAGTTGCAAATGAAGATGTGTGCCTTGGAAGAAGAAAAGGTATTAATCCTTTTAATAATTTAAAGCATAATTAAATGTATTTAAATAGCAATTGTTCACCATAATGGAAAGGAGCATTAATAATAAACTAATGGAGACTGTTAATTGCTTAAAATCTTAGAAACAGAAAGGACCCAAGGGAATCATGTTACTTAACCACCGTTGATTTAGAACCGAGAGTACTGAGGCCCAGCAAGATTAAATGACCTGCTGTACTTGATGCTCCCATTTTGAAATGGCAAAGTTGGAACTAGAACACAGGTCTCTTCAGCCCCCAAATTAATGCTCTTTCTACTCTGCTGCAAGATTTTTATTAAGTATAATAGTTTTTTGGTCCTTTTGAATATAATTTTCTTCTTTAAAAAACATTACAAGGATTAGCATCTGGGTACAGACCAACTGGAAAAGAGGACATAACTCCAAACCTAGAAATTCATTTGGCATTAAATATTTTCTCTAGTTATCTAATAGTTAATACATTTTTTATTATATTAATGAACATGCTCTTTATAATATTAATAATTTATAGTTTAGCAAAAGACCTTCTTTTAAAAATTCTCCCATATCCTTAAATTTATAAGACAAACGTAGCTTTCTTATTAATTAGAATGTATTTATTCTAGCTATATGAATTAAATAATTAATAGAATCCTTAAGTTCTCAAGAATGCTCTACTGATAAAATGATTTGTCGTTATAAGATTTTCCATTTCATGATATTTATAATCTTATAAAGGACTTAAATTGTAATTTTATAATATTTTGAAGTCATTAGACATATAAGTTGTAATGCAGATACAAGTTTAAAGCCTGTGAAGAATTAGGTTGAAAGTGGAGATTTTGGTTCTCGAGCTCTTATATTTCCCCATTAATAGTATCATTTACATTGGAAAATACTGAAATACAGTTTTTTACTTAAAGGGAAAATATCAACTTGCTACAGAAATAAAAGAAAAAGAAATAGAAGGATTGAAGGAAACAGTAAAAGCATTACAGGTAATTAGTATTGCTTAAAAAGTAATTTGGCATTTTAGCATTGAACCAATAAAATGTCATTAAACATGTAAGCTAGCAAAGCAAATAAAAAATTCATATATGATGGAGTATATAATTTAGTACTTTTTTTCCTGAAAGTCTTGAATTTCAAATTAGGAGGATTTTTACTTCTTATCTTTAAAAGATATATTAAAATAACTTACTATTTCTTATAAACATAAATAGATATATATTGTTTGTAATACATTACGGATGAGGAAAATAAGTCAGGCCTATATATTATAACATTCACCCATGGTCCTTAAAAATTAAAATAACAATTGAGTCATTATTTGCTAAGTATTGTGCTTACTTTCTGTAAATACAAAGATGAAGAAAACAACACTTTTGCCTTTTTGTTCATTGTCTCAGGATACAGAGGTATACAGTTAATAATGATTCAATTAATATATATCTGTTGAAGGTCTCATATGCGCCAAGCACTATTCTAAACACTGGGGATACAGCAATGAATAAGACGGACAAAAATCTTTGCTCTTGTGGAGTTCACATTCTAGTAGGGAAGACAAACAATAAAATGAGATTAAAAGTAAAATAAAGATTGTTCAGGGAGAAGCTATTCACATGATTTCAAAATATCCTATAAATAACATTAATTACAGAGAGCAAAATATATATTTACAGTGGAAGGATCCTGATAGTCAGGTAATTCATACCATAGTGTGGACTTGTTTAAGCAAATGTTAAACTTTACTCTGATTAAGGTAGTACGAAGTTTCCCTTTTATCCACATCCTCAGCAACACTTATCTCTTGTATATGGTATGGGATTTTGTATACGGTGTGAAGATAAGTGTCCAATTTCACCTTCAAATGGCTGTTCAGTTTTCCAACACCACTTGTTGAAGACTATCCTTTTGCCAGTATGTATTCTTGGTACCCTTGTCAAAGATCAGTAGTCCATAGATGAGTGGATTTATTTCTGGGCTCTCTATTCTGTTTCATTGATCAATGGAATGTCTTTTTATGTCAGTATTTTACTGTTCTAATTACTGTAGTTTTAAAATATGTTTTGAAATCAGGAAGTATGATACCTCCAGTTTTGTTCATCTTGCTCAATCAAGATTGCTTTGACTATTCAGGGTTTTTTTGTGGTTCATATGAATTTTAGGGTTTTTTTTTTTTCTATTTCCTTAGAGATTGACATTGAAATTTTGATAGGGATTGCGTTGAATCTGTAGGGCACTTTGGGTAATATGGACATTTTAACAATGTTAATTTTTCCATCTATCTTTCCTTTAATCTGTATCTTTTCAAATTTCCTTATCAATGTTTTGTAATATTCAGTATACAAGTCTTCAATTCACTTTAGTTACATTTATTCCTAAATATTTTATTTTTATTGCTATCGTGAATGAAATTACTTTTTAAATTTCCTTTTCAGGTTGTATATAGAAATGTGACTGGGTTTTTTGTTGTTGTTGATTATGTGTTCTGCAACTTTACTAAATTCATTTATCTGTTATAACAGTTTTTTGTTATTGAGTCTTTAGCGTTTCTACATATATGAATATGTTATCTTCAAATAGAGATAGTATTACTTCTTCCTTTCTTACTTGGATGCCTCCCTCTTTTTTCTTGTTCTGGCTAGGATTTCCAGTACTGTTTTGAATAGAAATGGTAAGAATGGGTGCCCTTGTTTTATACTGTATTGATTATGATTTTCACTGGGCTTTTTATATACAGCTTTATTTGTGTTGAGGTTAGTTCCTTGTATACCTATTTTTTTTAGAGTTTTTATTATAACTGGATATTGAATTTTGTCACATGCTTTCTATGCATCTATTGAAATGTACATGTGTTTCTTTTTTTCGTCCTGTTAATATGGTATATCACACTGATTAGTTTGCTCTGTTGGACTATCCTTACAGCACAGGGATAAATCCCACTTGGTCATGCTGTATGATTATTTTAAAGTGCTGTTAAATTCAATTAGCTAGAAATGTATTGAGGATTTTTGCATCTATGTTTATCAGGGATATTGGCCAGAATTTTTTTGTCTTGTGTTTTTGTCTGGCCTAGGTATCAGAGTGGTGCTGACCTCATAAAATGAATTTAAAAGTATTCCCTTTTCTTCCATATTTTGGAAGAATGCAATAGGATTAGTATTAATTCTTCTTTGAATATTTGGTGGAATTCATCCATGAAGCCATCTGGTCTGGGATTTGTCTTTGTTGGTAGGTTTTAATTACTGATGCAATCTCCTTATTTATTATTAGTATGTTCAGGCTTTTTCATCTTTCTTCAGTTTTGGTAGGTTGTACATTTCTAGGAATTTATTCATTTCTTCTAGATTATTTAACTTGTTGGCATATAAGTGTTCATAATAGTTTCCTATGATCTGTTTTGTTTCTGAGGCATCCATTGTAAGGTTTCCTTTTCATTTATGATTTTATTTATTTCTTTTCTTATTTTTAGTCTAACTAAGGGTTTGTTGACTGTTTATTCTTCCTAAAAACCAACTCTTAGTTTTGTTGATTTTTTTTCTGCTGTTTTTTATTCATTATTTGATTGATTTCTATTTTGGTCTTTATTATTACCTTCCTTGTGCTGATTTTGGTTTTAGTTCTTTTTCTCGTTCTTTGAGATGTAAAGTTAGATTTCTTTATTTGAGCTATATATTTTAATGTAGGCATTTGTCACTATAAAATTCTGTTAGTACTGCTTTTGGTGCCTCCCATAAGTTTTGCATATTGTGTTATTGTTGTTGTTTGTCTCAAGATACTTTTAAAATCCCTGCTTTTTTGGACATAATGATTATTCAGGAGTGTATTATTTACTTTCCATGTATTTGTGCATTTTGTTACTGTTTTCTTACTGATTTTCTTTACTTACTGTTATTAATTGCTAGTGTCATTTCACTGTGATCAGAAAAGATACTTGGAATGATTCGCTCTTCATAAATTTGTTAAGACTTTTTTTGTGACCCCACATGTGATCTATCCTGGAGAATGTTTCATGTGCTCTTAAGAAGAATGTGTATTCTTCTGCTGTTGGATGGAAAGTTCTATATTTCTTTTAGATCCATTTGATCTATAGTGACATTCAAGTCAGCTGTTTCTTTATTGATTTTCTGTCTGGATAATCTGTTTATTATTGAAAGTGAGGTACTGAAGTGTCCTACTATTATTGTACTTCTGTCAATTTCTCCCTTCAGATCCGTTGATACTTGCTTTATATATTTAGGTGCTCTGATGTTGGGTGCATATATACTTGTAATTGCTATATCTTCCTGTTGAATCGAGTCTTTAGCATTATGTAATGACATTTGTCTCTAAAGACAGTTTTTGACTCAGAGTCTTTTTTGTCTAAGATAAATGTAGCCGCCTCAGCTTTCTTTTGGTGGTTATTTGCCATATCTTACTTTCAGCCTATGTGTATCCTTAAATCTAAAGTGAGTCTCTTGTAAATAGTATATCACTGGATCTTAATTTTTTAAATCCATTCAGTTACTCTGTGCCTTTTGATTGGAGAGGTCAATCCATTTACATTTAAAATAATTATTGATAGCTTTGGAATTGTTTTTATTTTATTGTTTTTGTTGTTTTCTGTCTGTTTTGCAGTTGTTTTATACATCTCTTTTCTTTTTTTGTTATTTGATTATTTTGGTACTGATTTTCTTTGATTTATTTCTCTTTTGTAAATCTTATAAGTTTTTATCTTTATGGTTATCTAAAGTCTTGCATAAAATATCTTAAAGTTATAACTGTCTACATTAAGTTGATAACAATTTCAATTGCATACAAAAGCACTACACTTTTACTGCCCCCCTACTTTGTATTCTTGTAGCCAGAGTTTGTTTCTTTTTATATTGTGTATCTATTAACACATTTTTGTCTTTTAACTTTTATATTATGGTTAAAAGTAATTTATGTACTACCATTACAGTCTTATATTTTTCTGTATTTGTCTATATATTTACCTTTACCAGTGGCAATTATACTTTCATATACTTTTGCATTGTTGTTTGGCATGTATTCATTTCAACTTTAAGAACTTCCGTAAGTATTTCTTACAAGGCAAGTCAAGTGGTGACTGACTCCCTCAGTTTTTGTTTGTCTGGGAAAGACGATCACTTCTTTGGTTTTTAAATGATAGTTTTGCTGGGTGTGGTATTCTTGGTTAGCAGTTTTTTCTTTAAGTACTTTAAATATATCATACCACTCTCTTTTGGCTTGCAAGATTTCTGCTGAGAAATCCACAGATAATCTTATGGGGGTTCCTTTATATGTGACAAGTTGCTTTTCTCCTGTTCTGTCAGAGTTCTCTCTTTATCCTTGACGTTTGACAATTTGATTATAATGTGTCTCAGTATAGTCTTGGTTTGGTTCATCCTATTTTGGATCCTTTGAGCCTCATGAATCTGGATATGCATTTCCTGCCTAAGATTTGGAAAGTTTTCATCCATCATTTCTTTAAATTATCTTTCTGCCCCTTTCTCTTGATTCTTTTTCTGATTTTCCGTAAATCTCATAGGCTTTCTTCACCCTCTTTCATTCTTTTTTTCTTGTCTGACTGGATAATTTCAAATAACCTGTCTTTATATTATTGTGTTTTTTTTTCCTCCAGTTGGGGAAAGGGGCCGGTGAAACCCCCCGGTGGGGTTCCAATTCAATCAATAAAATCCTCAACCCCAAAAATTCCTTTCCGGCCTTTTTTTTATGATTTCTATCTTTATTAAACTTCTGATTTTATTCATGTATGATTTTCTTGATTTCTTTGAGTTTTCTATCTGTGTTCTCTTATAGTTTGCTGAGCTTCTTTAAAACAATTATTTTGAATTCTTTGTCAGGTAGTTCATACATCTCCTTTTCTTTGGGGTCAGTTACTGGAGTTTATAATGTTGCTTGTTGGTGTCATGTTTTCTTGATTTTTCATGTTCCTTGTATCCTTGCGTTGATGTTCATTTGAAGAAGCAGTGATCTCTTCTAGAATTTTCAGACTAGCTCTGATGGGTGTAGACTTTCACCTGCTGGTGAGTGCAAGGGTGCTGGCTGGGTCGGGCGTGTGGCAGAACTAGGTATGGTGCTGAGTCTGGCAGCTGTGGCTCGGTGGGGGAAAGCAGTGGTGCCCCTGGCTCTAAGAAGGGGCACAATGGCAAGGGCTCTAAGCATGGAGTCTGCTGGTGTCCATGGTAGTGGTGAGATCTGCTGGGGTCCTCAGTGTTAAAGGCTGTTGGTGTCATCCTACTCTCCATTTCTCCCATTGGGGAGGCAATTATGGCCAAGCTTCCTGAGCCTATAAGATGGAATAACGCAGGCAAAATGCTTTCTATACTTTTCTATTTGGCCATCCTTGTTTTTTTGTGCTCTGCTGCGTTTCTACACCTTCTTAATTGTACTCCAGGGCTTTTCCAGAGCTATTTTCATTTGTAGGTAGTAATTAAATCATGTGTGTGTGTGAAGAAGGACTGGGACCTCCTAGTCTGCCATCTTGCTATCACTCTCATGAATTATTTATATTTCTTGGAAATAAGCCCTCACTGTCTTTGTTCTGAGTTTCAAATAGTTTCTTCAGTTTGTCATTTGTGTTTTGATTTTGTTTTGGATTTTTGTTTAATTTTTGCTATGAATTATTTATGTTTATAGCTTTTGGAGTTTATCGTGGTTAGAAAGGCTTTCACCACTCAAAACTTATAAAGGGATTAGCTCATGTTTTTTCTTTTATTGCTTCCTATGTACTAAAATTTTACATTACATCTTTGATCATTTAAAGTTTATTTTTGTAAAAGAGTATGAGATATAGATCTAAGTCTGTATTTTTCTAGATTGTTATCCAGTAGTCTTAACACTGTTTAGATTCCCTTCATTTGAGATGTTAGGCAATCTTTATTTTGGATTTCTTTTGTTACTTTGATGTAACAAAGTGAATAAAAATTAAGTACAACAAAATGTCAATGAGTTCCAAGAAGAATGTTTTCAATAAAAATAAGGGAATAGAGTCCATGCCTCAGATTGGATAAATAAGAAGCTGGAAGATATTAGTGATATAGTAAAGAATCCTTGTATCTTGTTTCAACAGAAAAAATAGAATGATTAAAAACTTCAGGGAAAACAGATGACTGTATAATTAAGGCATAAAGCAAATTAAAATTTGGAATAATTTTGATCAGTTGATGGAGTTTAAGAAGAGAGAAGGTATTTAGGTCCTGACCCTCATAAAATCATCCTTCATGTGGCACATCGGACCTGTAGAAAAGGAAATGTAGCATTAGTACCCTCTTGGGCTCTGCATTAAGCAATATCTATATTGATTGAAATCACATAAACACTGTTGGCTTTCATTTTTTTATAATTAACCTATAAATAAAGCATGGAAGATTTAGTTATGATTATAGAACCAAACTTAAATATTACTAACCTTGTTGATGAAAAACTAAAAGTATAGTAAGATAAAATTGAATCTGATATACAGAAATATTCTTTAAAGTTGATGGAATAAGAAATAGAGATTTAAGTCTTCTGTTTAAAGTTTATACAGTTATATAGTTGAGTGATTCTTATCATACCTCAGATACCCAGCTTAAAATGATCTCATTAGGTAAACTTTTCCTTACGGTTTATAGAAAAATTTAAAAAATTGTTCTTGTAATCGAGTAAACAAATTACCAATGTAGCTATTGTAAAAGATTCTCTGATTGTTTTTTCACAGTGTCTTGAACTAGGCATAACTTCTCTCTTATTTTTCTTAATTTCTTATTTCTTGGTAAATCTTGAAAAGATATTACATTTTTTCCTACTAAAATGTTATCAATAAAGAAATATATTAATTTTGTTATAAGTGCTTTGTTCTGTAGCATTTCTTCTTAAAATTTTTCCTTTGATATCCATACATGTTTAATTATCTGGATAATGTAGTGAGTATTTTCAAAGCAAAAGAAATTCATACACAGGGCTGATCTTCTGTAAAAGCTGTAAGGATTTGTTTTGCCTTGTTCAACCTGTGACATAGTACAAGGGATGTATAGGTTACCTCATTGTCTGCTGAACATGATACATGAAAAGTATAGAACGATGAAGAAGATACTTGTGCCATTTTCCCTCTAAGTTAAAGAAACTTAAGGAAAGTTCCTATTCAATTATAAATCTGATATAAATTCGCTAAGCATCATGTAGCAACCTCCCTGTCTCCTTTAGTTAGGAAGTTACTTCTTTCTCTTCTTTATTTTTTTTCCTTTTCATACCTACTATGTGCTAGGTACCGGGAATAAGCAATCAAATAGTGCCTTTTCTTAAAGGGCTCATAGCCCAGGGATTCCAAAATGAAACCACCACACACTAAAAATTGAATTATTCTTGCTTCAGTAGATTCTTTAAATGTATTCTATTTCTGTTTAAACATGATAGATTTTTACTTGATTTCAAAGGGATTGGTTTAGAGCAGGGCAGCCTGCCTATATCTAAGTTACCTGACAAATTAAACTATGTAATCAGTATGCCTAGAGGGTTAAATAAAGAGACTTTGCTGATTGTCCTGTAGATTTCAAGTAAATTGTTTCTGCCTATTATGACCTATTACATGATCCTGTGGTAAGACACTTTGTCTTCTTGACACTCAGTTTTCCTTTAGGTAAAATGAGGAAATTGAAATGGATCAGTATTTTCTCACCATTTTGTAAAGCAATACCATATCTGCATTCTCCAATTTAGATATAAGAGTAAGGAAGTTTAGGAGAGGTCTTCATTCACCCTCCCAGAATAGGCATAAACAAGAGAACATAGATAGAAGATGGTGAAAACTGGATTGCGAGTAATGGGATAAATGACCTCTAAGATATTCAGCTCTAAAGCTCTGTGATGTCATGTATTTCACTGAATTTTAAACTTACTGAATTTATAAATTAAGATATTCATTCCTCTTACATAACCGAAAGCATATTTAATACATAATATGCTAGTTCTACTATTGAAGCCTAACTTTATTAGGCCTTACCTAAACTACAGTGACAAAAGGGACCTAAATTCCTGGAACTTTAAATGTGTACATTTATCCATGAGGAATTCTTAGACACTTGAGTCATTTTATAGTTTGGAGAATCATAAACTTACAGACATGTTGGAAATACAATACAAAGAACTTATTTTTTTGAATGATTTAATTAATTAAGAGTAATATGCCAATCTGATACATGCCCTACTACTGCAAATACCATAGTATATCTTTTCTGCAATCAGGGACTTGTTTCTAGAAAACCATAACCATCAAAATTAGGAAATTAACATTAATGCATAACTATAATTCTCACGCCCCTTTCAGCTTTCACCATTTGTCCTAATAAGGTTGTTTATAGCAAAAGAATGCAGTTTAGAATCTTATGTTGTCATATCTCTTTAATCTCTTTCAGTCTGGAACAGTTCCCACATCTTTGCATTATTTTTATGACTTTAACATTCTTGAAGATGACAGACCAGTTATTTCATAGAATGGCCCTCAATTTCTGTTTGTTTCCTCATGAGTAGAGTTAGTTTATATGTCTTTGGCAAGAATATTACAGAAATGATGCCTTGTTCCTATAATTGAATTCTATCAGTTCATGATTTCAGTTTATCTCATTACTGGTGATGTTCACTTTGATCATTTTATTAACAGTTTCTAACAAGTTTCTCTATTGGAAAATTATTCTTTTCCCCTTTGTAATCAGAGTATTTTATAGAGAGGTACTTTCAAATTATGTACATATTTTATTTCTCATCAAACTTTTAATATATTCATTTATATCAGTATAGACTCTTAGTTTCGTATTTTATTCAATGGATTAAGATCTATGACTATTGTTATTTATTTTGATGCTCAGATTATCTTTGGTTTGGCCAGGGGGAGTCTATTCAAGCTGATTTCTGAGTCTTTGGGACATGTCTTCATCATTCTTTCAGCATTTTCTTGCTTTCATATTAAAACAAAATGTGCCAGGATTACCCTGTAGTTTACCTGACCTTCCCCTGAAACAAATCATTTCTCTATGTTACCCTGGTTCTTTTTGGTAGAAAATGGTATGTAGAAGAAGCCAAGATCTGGGCACTGTTAACTCATTACTGTTGCAGTGTCACTGCACTCAGACCCTCTCAATAGTCAGAGCTGAGGAAAATACGTAAATATTTATATATACACAAATATATATACACATATTTATAATTATTTTTATTTCTCTATCAATCATGTATATTGAAAACCATGAATTCACATTACCTTCAATTCAAAACCACAAGGTTCCTTTTCATATTTACGGTTCTTTCCTCTTACAGTGAGAAATATTAATTTCTTTATCCTTAATATATTTACTTATTCGATAAATTACCCTATGTATAAGCAGTCCACTATTCTTCTATCGCACCTTCCTTCCTAATGTGTTTGCCCTCTTTTCCCTGCTTGGGCTCTGATACCTTAAGCTGGGTTCTTCTGGGTCGCTCTCCTCACCCTACTCAGCTTCTGATTCCTCACAGTAGATTGCCCTCCACCTCATGGGGATGCCCTATTTTCTCTACTCAGTCTTGATAGTCCTGTTCTGAAATGCTGCCACTGTGACCCCTTTACCTCTTCTCCATGGACTCCTATCTTGCCCTACCCCACCTAATGGATCAGGACTGAGTTATTTAGGAAGCGAAATGGGTTAAATGTTTTTAACATAGTATTTTGAGAGACTTTATTCCCCAGTAACATAAATCCAATTAATGGAAAACTAAAGTTTACTCTAAAGAAATGTACTTTACAGTCAACTTTTCATAAAATTTTTCACAAAGTGAGGGAGAACTATAATAAAACATTTGCGCTTTATGTTTGAAATTGCCTTCTATAAAGTAAAATGAAAGAATTTGGTAAATTTGCTCTAGATGTATTAGTTCCCCTTTCCCTACTAGTAGCTGTATTAGTGAGGGTTCTTGAATGAAACAGAATCTATAGGAGATGTATATATGTATCCGTGTGTTTGTGTATGAAGATATTTATTATGTGGAATTAGCTAACACAAGTAAGAGGCAGAGAAATGCCATAATATTTACTCTGGGCATGTTTTGTCAAATCGACGTATAAAATTAACCACCACAGTAGAAGATAATAAATTCAGGATGGGAGTTCAGGATCAGAGAGAAAAAATGTTCTGAATTTTTTCTTTTTCTTTATTTTCTAGATGACCTCTACCCTTTTTTTTTCTTTTGTCTGTATGCATTAAAAAAATACTCTGATTTTACCAGTCTCATGTCTTTAAAATGAGATCTACATGCAGAAGACTTCAAATGTACATCTCCAGTCCCAAATCTAATCTTAATTATCTTTTGGATATCTAAAAGACATCTCAGACTTGACATGTTCAAAATCAAGTTCCTAAAGTCGCCCTCTCATGAAAACTAATTTGTCTTTTCTTATTAATCATAACTTTCTTTTTTTTCCTGTTGCAAAGATTTTTTTCAGCTTCTCAGAGTATATCCGGATTTTGACTACTCTCACGATAACACCCTAGTCCTCTTTCATCATCCTCTTTCATCAGAATTATTGCTGTAGTTTATAGTGGTCTCCCGGCTTCCACCTCTGTTCTCCTTTAGCATTTACTTAACAGTGATCCTTTAAAGGAGTAAGTCAGGCTTGGAACTCTTTAGTGGCTTCCTGTCTCATTTGGTATAAAGCCTAAATCTGTATTAATGCATTTCAAGACCTACAGTGATTTGGCCCTCCCACTTCCCCTACTCCTACTCTTCCTGAACTCATCTTTTGCTTTTCTTCCCCTTGCTTACTCCCTTACAACCACATTGGCTTCCTTGCTGTTCTTTGAACATACCAGACATTTTCCCACCTTAGGGCATTTGCACTTGCTGGAATACTCTTCCTCACTTCTCTCAAGTCTTTACTCAAAAGTTGCCCTCTCAGAAATGACTTTCTTGGCCATCCTTTGTAATTCCTTTCCCTGATTTATTATTTTTCTTTAGCATTTATCAACAGCTAATAGACAATATACTGCTTATCTATATTCCCCAGAATTTTAAGCTGGACAGGATTTATTTTGGCCCAATAGCATACCCCCAATATCTACATCAATGCTTTACTTATAGTAATCATTCAATATTTGTTGAAGAAATCACACACAATCCATTACACCAAAATGAAATAAAATTATCAGCTTATTCAGGGAAGTGTGCTAAAAAATTTATTGCATAGGAAATGTGAAGTAACAACTGCATTTTTTCTTAAAATTTAACAAATATAAGCAGGTTTAAGAAAATGAGCACTCATAAATGGCCGGTTGGAGCTTGGAGTTTAACTTCGTCAACTACTTTGGAGAACTATATAAGAATTGTTAAAAGTCTGTGAGAATGAACAGTCTTAGGAATTCTGCTTCTTGGAATTTATCCTGCTAAAATGAATAGAATTCTAGGTACAAGCATATTTATTTCAGAATAGTTTCATAAAACTGAACACTGGGTAAACCTTACAGAAATGAGAGTGATTTGGTAAACTATGGTATAAAGAATTTAATACTATGTAACCCTTAAAAAGGTATGTTATAGATTAATTTGTCATAAAAGTGTTTGTTATATAGTATGTAAAAACAGCACAAAATAGTATATATATTCCTCTCCCCACTAGTTCTCTTTTAAAAAAGTATAAATGTATAGAAAAAATAATCTACTAGTACCAAAATATTAGTGATTGTTATTTCTGGGTTGTGAGATGATTTGTTTAAAACAGCTTTTTCCCCTGTGCTTTCTTCCCTATCCTTAATTTGTTTTATCAGATTTTCTTCAATAAAGAGCTAATATTAAGTAACAAACTCGCCTCAACTACTCTGACTACTCTTGCTATCCCTCTTGCTTTATTTTTCTTTGTAGTAGTTGTCACATTCTAACTTCTTTACTTTTTACTTATATTTTATTGTCTGTCTACCACTACTCCTGCTGGACATAAAGCTTCTTAAGAAGAGGAACTTAGTTTTGTTAACTGCTGTATCCCAAGATCCTGGGAAAGTGGCTGGCATATAGTAGGTGTTCCATAAATTCGTGTTGATAAACGAATGCATTGTTATTGTTATGAGAAAAAAAAGTAAGGTAAATAACATTTTGAAAAAATGTCACCAGAAAAAAATAGTGCATGGAAGTTAAACACCATGTTTTATAGCATACAATTTTAATGTCAGGAGGAATTTGTAACATAATTAAAGAATTTTAATGAGATTTTTTTCCCCTTTGTTTTTTCAAGGTTTCTAAATATTCTTTACAGAAGAAAGTTAGTGAAATGGTAAGGAAATAACAAAATTTACAGATTAATACATAATGTGCATACTATTTTTGTCAATATAAATATGACATTTATCGTAAACTAAAGTTTAAATTGGATATTAATATCTTCTTAAATGCAATTGTTTCACAAATTTATTTCCAGATTATATAGTGTTTACATATTATACAATAAATTTAACATAGTTCCCAAATAATTGGTAGAAGTTTTATATTAAAGTAAAACAACACAGAAATAGGAACAAAACCTCTTAATGATATCTTTTCTAGGTATTTATGCAAACATGGAATTATTAATTATAGCCTGAAAAACTAGAATAATATGAAGTATCATTTGAATACAGCACTTGGGTTATGGTACCCACCCTTTGTCATTCAACAAGTGTTTATTTATTATTCATTCCTCTTCTATAGTATATTAAAAATTAATATTTGCATTTTTATAGCATAACATTTTATGGAATATTTACTTTGATATTCTCTTTTATCCCTATTTGATTCAAAAGGACTTTTTTCTTTTGTATTTTTGAGCAAAATTCTCCCGTATTCACTTAAATATTCAGAGGGCTTCTTGGGTGGTTTACGCTATTTCACCCTTCTTTGGAGCAGACTGTAGGGCAAGTAAAATTAATTTTTGAGTAAACTTTATATGTTGTATAAATGAGAAGTAAGAAATGAGAGATTATCCTTATGATATTAAATACAAAAACATAAAGTATTTTCTTCTTGAAATTGTTTTGGTGTGTTAGAAAATAAAAGAACCATAGGAAGATTGTTAAGCTTGATTGAATAAAAGATGTGAAAATTCTGTCACTGTTCAACTGGAAAGAATAAAGATAATATTGTCAGACTGTTTTAAACTATGATTTTAATTAAGAAGCTGAAAAACTAGATTCTGGTTTAGCTCTAAGTACCATGACATTTGTACTGAAAGTCATCTTCAACGCTACAGTGGTTTTACACAAAATATAGTGAAATTGAATAATGTGTCCTCTGACCTGGGAGATAAGGCTACAAGTTAAAGATCAAAGGCAACATAAAATGGATTTTGTTTTATTCCACTTTAAAATTTCATCAAACATATTTATATCTTAGAAAAAAATATGGAAACATGCAGTATATTTACAGTAGTTTTTGGCTATTTCTGAGCATTTCATTAATATAAATTACAGCCTGTTAAGAACCTACTAAAATGATATTTGAGTTATACTTACATTTTTTCTGACAGTTCAAAGCATTTAATCCCTTTGCATTAAAATAATTTTATATATTGAGATGTACATTTAATATTTTATGCCCATTCCAGCAGAATAGTATATGTTTTAGTATATGTTGATCTTAAAGTTAAAAATAATCTTTTTTCTAAAGATTCTTACATTCTTCTTTTTACATTATTTTTATATAATTCAGATAACCTTTATTCAAAGTGCTATACAGTATTCAGTAATTCAGTTAATCTTATTTAATTTAAATCAGTACATTATTCTTTATATTATTTGATTCTGTGGGCAAGACAGAAAGCAAAATGGTCACTTGTGTCAAGGTAAGACTTTGGGGAGCAACTGATAAAATTAAGTGTCCTAAAAAGTAATTTTAAAAATAGCATTAGGAAACTTTTAAAGAAGTTTATGATCTTCAGTAGGCAAGCCCTTAACTACTAGTAAGCTTCTGTTTTTTGCAAATTCAATAAGCTCATTTTTATGTAGTGATTGATGGTATGTGTCTAGGTAAATTAACACAATTATGAATCGAGAGATTCTGTCTCTAAAAGTACCCAAACCTTCTCTTGAACGAATGATCACTTTGATCATTACCAAGAAAAAGAATGCAACAAAACATGATAAAGACAAACTATAGAACATCAAATTAACTGTCATTGTGATTTGGTCACTAATGAAAATCTTTCTTGTGTGTTCCCATGATTACTGTATTAGTTGACTATGTTGTGTAACTGAGTAGCTAATAGAGCTTAATGAATAAAATAAAAACTATCCAACCATCTTTTAACTATATTTTATTTCTTTTTTTGTATATCACTTTCCTCTAAAGAAAAGACTTATAATAAAAGTTTATTTGTCTTTATTAAATTAAAACAAAGTTTCAATATTGAAGGTTTTCATATGATTTGGAGTTACCACATATTTTCTTTCAGAATAGAATATTTTTAGACTGAACACTTGCCTGGAAATAATCTTCATGATTATAACTATGTGTATCTAGACACATAAAGTATATGTAACTTTAGATTTTTTAAGTAGTGTGTATCATATTTGTGACTAAAAAGTTTAAAGTTTTTTAAAGATGCTATACTTTTAAAAAAGTGAGTTTTATAACCCCATTGATTTATTTTGGGTTCATATTGAAGAAATTGAAAAGTGGTTGTAAGTTGTAAAAAATAGAAATGAAGAATTATGATGTTTATTTTTGTATTTTTATCTTTTCTTCTAAAATACTTACAATGGATTAGTTGTTTTAAGGGAAATTAATTTTCTCTGTAGAGGTTTTCAAATCAATCTCCACAAGGAAATAAGAAAAGGGGGGAATGAGCAGCTATGCCATTGATTAGTAAATGTAGTTCTAAAAAGTTATGATCCCTATTTTAAATGCCTTGAGGCTATTAAGTAATCACACACACATACACGCCCCTACTTGATAATAATGCGTGTGCTATTTTTTCTCTCTATAATCCTGACTTTCATAGGTTGTGTTTGTTTCAAATGAGTTAAACATATATTTGGAAAGCAATGAATCCTGACATTATTTTTGGGCAGAGTCTTGCATTTAGTAGTAAAATTGTGTAAAAGAAAAAATAATTCGAATGAATTCATAGATAAAAAGAGCAAAAACCCTATATACTTAGCTATTTCTTAGTCATCTCAATAAAAATTTTTTATTATGGTATAGTATGTGATATTGAAGTTTCATAATAACACCTTCAATTTATTTGTATTATTCTTTGGTTTCTCAGGCAGGTGTTGCCAATCTACTCTTTGTCTTGGCTTCCCAAGGATTTTAAACTATTTGCTGACAGTCATGCAGTTAGTGGCAAACTTGACAACTGGTCTATTCTTCTTATTATCAAAACTAAATTAGGGAAGCCAATGGGATTCATATATGAACACCCCATATGGGCCTGTATGGGCTAATGAGCTATAGATCCCCATGTAATTTGAAAGTCTTTATAATGTTTATCATGGCCATTGATAGGCTAATGTATTTGAAAATCAGAATTAGATCATGCAAACAAATGAAACTGCATTTTAATTGAATTCAGCTTTGGCCTCAAGCAAAGGATGTTGGAATAGGTATATCACAGATCACTCTAATGCGTGTAGAGCTCGATGTATGTAGAGAATACCTATGAAATCACTTGATCTTTGCTGCATTTTTAGTTATCAGGATTGTTAACTGTTGCAGGCATTGACAGCCTATTTTACTCGCTGCTTTTTAACCGAAAGGTTAAAGAAGCCTGTATTAATACATAGGGGACAATATTTTTATAAAGGCCATACAAAAATTGATTTGACTTGAAAGATCCCTTGAATTGAAAAAATGCCTTTAGACCAGTTTTCAGTGAAATCGTATGAGGTTTCTACACATCTGCTGAAAGTGAATATAATTGTCTAGATTAGAGAATTAAGTGATATTTTAGAGGAATGGTTATGGTTTATTGTTTAGTTATTGATAATAGTGACTACCTAGGTAGGCATAAAATCTCAGGGGGTAAGTAAACTTGCCAACTTGTTTGCATTTAACTGTTACACGATTAATTCAAATGACTAATTAGTAAATTTGTAAAGCCCATAGAAGTGCATGAGAAACTTTCAACTGATCTATCATAATCACTACCAATGATATTATCATTTTATTTAAAATAATTAAAATATATCTTTGAAAAAGTTAAAATTATCAAATTTGCCAAGATAATAGAGTTAGATACAACTTAAATTATAATGTGAGCTCTTTATTAATATTAGAAAGGGCTGTTCTTATTTCAAATAAAAATTAAAACTATTGAAGTTACTTTTATCAGTTAAAGAATAAGATGAAGAAAGCATTATGTTGTACTTATTATGTGACAGGCTTTGTTCTTGGTGCTTTATCCTCACAACAACCCTATGAGTGAGATACTATTATAATCTTCACTTTAAAGACAGGCTATATGATTTTTCCAAGGCCACGCAGTAACTAAATTACAGAAGCAGAATTTAAACATAGGCAGACTAGCTTTTGACCATTCTACTATAGTGCTTGAACGTTGGTATTTAGCAGTACAAAGTGGCTCTGGTTAACTTATGCAAGTGGAAATTCTGTGGAGTCACTCACAGTTAATCAGAGTGAAGAATGAGTTTGAGAATGAACAGGGACCAGAGGAATTCCAGAGTTTGTGAAGCAGGATATAGGAACCCAGGACAGGGGTCTCATATCAGTCTGGATAGGATCATCATTGAACTTCTTTAGTGTTATAGTCTTTTTGCTCAAGATTCAAATTCCTAAAAGGTAAAAATCAATTAGTTTTTTGGGGGGTAATATTCCCTTCGCTTGACTAGGGAAGAATATGACCCCTGAATTTTGTCCTACTAGATTATAATGAGGAAAAAATATTTCAAGTAAATACCCGAGGTTGTGGTACTGATGGGTAAGGGAATAAGATGGCTAGACAGATCTAACAAATTTCCACTGTTGGAATTCTGTGGGATAACAACAGTTTATTCAGAAAGCAATTACTGAGTGTCAGTCAATGGGACTATACTGTTCGCTATCACTGCTCATCATAAAAGCTGAAGCATGTGGCAAAATGAATGAAAGTTGTGAAACCAATGATTCTGCTAATGCCAAGTCAAGATCAAAATCTTTAAAAAATGTTATTCTATTAAAATAATATTTCTTTTTAAAACTTAAAGTCATATTTTTAAGTATGGTAAAAAGTCTCCTTTAGCTGAAAGCAGTGAAGGCCCATGTTATACATAGGGTCCAATTTTTACTAATTGTATCTCTCAGCTTAAGTAGACTTTTTATTATACTATATTGCCTTCATGTCACTGACATATATGATCCTCATTATTTCATTTTTAATGCAAGGAGAAGGTGCTATATTCATTAAAATTAATCTCAGAAAAATTGCCCGAATTTTGATAATGCACATCATAATTCTGTCAGCAGATTTAGAGAAAAAAATTTCTTTCCTAAATTGCTTCAATATTCTCACATTGTTTAGTGTTGGACTGTACTAATTAACTTTTCTGTAAATAAAACAACCAGTTGATTTTCGAAAAAGAAACTGTAAACAGGAGAAATATAATGTTAAGTGACTATTTTGTTACAGGGGAAAAAAGTGCTTTAATTTTATATACACTTAGAAACATCTCCTAATGTTTTCTCCCTATCGTGTACTCAGTAGTTTTTCATGACGTATTATGTTGATAACAATAATTATTAAGAACAACTCTATGTTTAATAGCTAAGCATGAATATATGTATGTGTGTGTGTTATATGTATATATAACATTTAAAATAACTATTCAAATTAGGAACAAAAAGTTCAGTTACATCTTCTGGCTAAAGAAGATCATCAGAAGCAACTGAATGAAATTGAGAAATACTATGCCACAATAACAGGCCAGTTTGGATTGGTAAAAGAGAATCATGAAAAGTTAGAACAAAATGGTAGGTGCTATCTTATTTGAACTTATATATTTTATAGGAAATGTTTGAATGTACTTATCTATAATTAGTAAATTGAACTTAACTGATACTGGTAATAGTAAATGGCAGTTTAGTGAACATTATTTAAATTTGGTAATAATTGCATACGTTGCATTGAGGCTATTTTTCTTGTCCATGTTGTGATACTTTCTTTAAAATGTAAATTGAATATAATATTTTCCTAAGTGTTTTTATGTTGCAGTACAAGAAGCAATACAGTTAAACAAAAGACTTTCAGCTTTAAATAAAAAACAAGAATCTGAAATATACAGTTTAAAAAAGGTATGATTGATACAGTTTTATAATATTAAATAAAATTATAGTATAAAATAATTAGTTTTATGAAATATTACTAGAAGAAGTTGGGTAGGTTGTTTTTTGTTATAAAGATAAATGTTTTAAATATAGATTCATAAACTTTTAGTTATGATTTCAGTAAATGAATTTGTTTTAACCTATTCAAAATATTGTTTCTTCAGCTTGTCACCAGTGGTGTGCATTTTTATGGTGACATGAGTAGCCTGTAAGCATTCACTACATGTCAGTCTCATTAGCATTCATTCATTCAATATTTGAGTGACGCTGTGTGCTAGATACTATGTGACACTGAGGATATAAGTATGAAGAAAAAACATGTCCCTGCTTTTTTAAAGTTTATCGTCCAGTGGAGTTAGACACAAAACCATCACATAGATAAAATAATTTAAAACTGTTATATAAGTAATGTGAAGAAAATGTAAAGGATGTAATGACATTATAACAGGTGACATTACATTGGAGGTAAAGTGATGGGGAAGGACAGAGAATAATGTTTCAGGCAAGCAGAACAGCATGTGTAAAAACTCTTTGAGACAGGAAAGAGTTTAGTATATGTGAGAAACTAGAACAAGTGTGGTATGGCTGGAGAATCATGAATGAAGGAGTGCATTGGACATTTATTGGTTGCTTACTGAGCATCATTATCCCTTTCTTCTTCCTAAACTCATCCAGATTTTTGATGTTTCCTTTAGAAATGAGCCCTAAATTGACAGAAGGCCATAAACATATTTCATTCCTCTGGCCATAATCATTGGTTCAGGAGTGGACAAATGCCCTTAGCTAGTGGTTATAAACCAAGAAAAATGTAACCTCATTGTGACTCTCAGTCATCCTACAACCCTAAGAAAACCAAAAGGAGGAACCTGACAATGTGGATGCCAGATTGGTGTGATAAAAGGAAACCTGTTCTTTGATGACATCTTTGAATCCTTGGATCGACCAGCTTTTCCCTTTCCATACTTTTTCGATTATATGAGCCAATAAATCATCATTTTATTTAAGCCAGTTTGGCGAGGGCCAATGTAATTTTCCATTATTTGCAACTGAAAATATTCCCACTGTTTCGAGGGGAGAGTGGTATGAGAGAAAAGAGAAAGAGGCAAGGCCTTCTTTCTACAGAGAATGACCTTGTTTCCTTTCCTTACTCCCTTCAAAGCTCCATCTGAAATAATACCACTTTGAACTGCCTTTCTGTCACTGAGAGAATAAGTAGCTATTCTTACCGACACTAAGTAAATGCTGCTTCAAAGCATTTACTGAGTGCCATTTAAGTATTTAAAAATTATACTTACTTTGTAGTTATTTAATTTATTTGTCCCTCCAGATCCAGACTATCCATTCTTCTCTTTGTAAGGCTTACCTATATGGATTGCATCAATGCTCCTGTATCTTCTTGCTTTCCATTGAGTTGGGCCAGTGGAGAGCCTGGGCAGGAGGAGATGGGAGGAAAGAAAGAGAGTGAATTAGTATATTTATTCTTTCTGTTCCCGCCCTGTGAGGTGACTTCAGGGTGGCCTTGCCCCTCAACACATCACTGCTTCTCTCAGTTGGCCTACTCTGCGTGATTGTTCTCTCTTTGTGTTTCAGTAACCTTGTCCTTTTGGGTCCAGGGGTGGTGTCAACTCTATTACTGCAAGCCCCTAGAACTTGCACCATTTCTTATGCTTCCTTTATATTGTATCCACACCTTTGCAAATAAACCATCTTTACATTACCCTAATTTATGTGTACCATCTGTTTTTTTGTTGGGATTCTGACTATACGCTTGATTATAGTATAACATCAGTGAGGCCAAGGTTGTAAATTCAGTTTCCTTATAGGCTAGTTGATTCAGTACAGAGAATTTTCTTTTTCACAAAGATTATATCCCAAACCTCAACTAGCCATTTTTCAAATACATATTTTGGATTCAAAAGATAAATGAATATGAATGATGTTGTTCTGATACATCATTAATTTGAAAAAAAATTTAAATTTTGGGGTAGAATTTTCATCTTAATTCTAAAGGATTTTGTTTTTAAAAGGAGAAAAAACCCACTCCAAGCATTTATAGCTTTATGTGTACATCAGATTTCACTATTTTTATTTATTTTTTTTAAATTGATAAACTTTATTTTTTAGAGCAGTTTTAGTTTCACAGCAAAATCAAATGGAAAGTATAAAGTTCAGTATACTCTCTGTCCACCGCATGCACAATCTCTCCCATTATCAACATCCTGTAGTGGAGTGGTTCATTTGTTACAGTTGATGAACCAACTGAACCTATGTTACAGTTGATGATGCATTATTGTGCAAATTCCACAGTTTACATTAGGGTTCGCTCTTGGTGTTGTGCATTCTCTGGGTTTGGACAAATGTTTAATGACATCATTATAGTATCATAAAGAATAGTTTCACTGCCTGAAGATCCTCTGTGCTCTCCCTTTTCATCACTTCCTCCCCCACTAACCCTTGGCAACCACTAATCTATCTACTGTCTCCATAGTTTTGCCTTTTCCAGAATATCACATAGTTGGAATCATACAGTATGTAGCCTTTTCAGATTGGCTTCTTTCACTTAGTAATATGCATTTAAAGTTCCTCTATGTTTTTTCATGGCTTTATAGCTCATTTCTTTTTAGTACTATTTATTGCTGTGTCTGGATGTACCACCATTTATTTATCCATTCGCCTACCAAAGGACTTCTTGGTTGCTTGCAAGTTTTGGCAATTATGAATAAAACTGTTATAAATATCTGTGTGCAAGGTTTTGTGTGGACATAAATTTTCAACTCCTTCGGATAAATACCAAAGAGTGTGATTGTTTGGAATGTGGAATAAGAGTATGTTTAGTTTTGTAGACCTGCCAAACTGTCTTCCAAAGACACTGTACCATTTTGCATTCCCACCAGCAGTGAGTGAGAGTTCCTATCGCCCTACATCCTCATCAGCATTTAGTGTTGTCAGTATTTTGGATTTTGCCCACTTTAATAGGCAGATTGTGGTATCTCTTTGTTGTTTTGTAATTATCTAATGACATATGATATTGAGTATCTTTTTATATGCTTATTTGTCACCTTTTATCTTCTATCTATTTTTTATTTGGGTTGTTCATTCTCTTATCGTTGATTTTTAGGGGTTCTGTGTATATTTTGGGTAACAGTCCTTTATCAGAAGTGTCTTTTGTAAATATTTTCTCCCAGTCTTCGGCTTTTTTCTCTTTCCCTTGACACTGTGTTTTGCATAGTAGAAATTTTTAATTTTAATGAAGTCTAGCTTATCAGTCATTTATTTATTTATTTAGGTGAGGCAACCCTTGGTTGACCTCACAGATTGCAAGGACCTTGTCAGCTTACAATCTCTTATTTTTCTATTTTTTACACCTAAAGCACCTGGTCTTCCTAGGTGGTCTCCCATCCAGGTACTAACCCAACCCTGTTTAGCTTCCGAGATCAGACGGGATAGGGCTTGTTCAGGGTAGCATGGCTGTAGACTCAGTCATTTCTTTTGTGATTGTGCTTTTGACATTGTATCTAAAAAGTCATTCTCATACACAAGGCATTCTAGATTTTTCTCCTATGTTATTTTCTAGGAGTTTTATAGTTTTTGTATTTTACATTTAAGCTTATGATCTATTTGAGTTTGTTTTTGTGAAGGGTATAATGTCTCAGTCTAGATTCTTTTTTTTGCATGTGAAAATCCATTTGTTCCTTTACTATTTGTTGAAAAGATTATCTTTGCTCCATTGTGTTCTTGTCGCTCCTTTCTTAGATACCTGTGGACTGTGTTTATGTGGGTCTATTTCTGGGCTCTCATTTCTGTTCCACTGATCTTGTTGTCTTTTCTTTCACCAGCACCACATTGTCTTGATTACCGTAGCTTTATAGTATATCTTGAAGTCGAGTAGTGTCAGTCCTCAGACTTTGTTCTTCTCCTACACTATCGAATTAGCAATTCTTGATTCACTTCTCCATATAAACTTTAGAATCGGCTTGCTGATATCCACAAAATAGGTTGCAGGGATTTTGAATGGGATTGTACTGAATCAATAGATCAAGTTGGGAAGAACTTATATCTTGAAAATATTGGATCTTCCTATCCATAAATATGGAATACCTCTTCATTTATTTAGCTCTTTGATATCTTTCATCAGTTTTGTAGTTTTTCTCGTATAGCTCTTACATGTATTTTCTTACATTTACACCTAAGTATTTCATTTTGTGTGGTGCTAATGTAAATGGTAATGCATTTTTATTTTCAAAATTTTACTTGTTTGTTGTTGGTATATAGGAAAGTGTATATAGAAAATATATATATTAGTCTCTGCCCTCAGTTCCTGGCACAAAGCTTCTAAAACCCTTGTAATTTCCTAAGTGATAAGAGTAGTAGGAGTACCTTTTCTAATGAGGTGACTCTGATGGGCTCCTATATGGCTCCTGGCCACTGGAAAGACCAAGCCATGATTAGAAACTTGAAATTTTCATCCCTGCTTTTCCCCCCACTCACTTCTCCAGAGAGGGGAGAGGGGCTGAAAATAAAGTTAATAATTGATCATGCCTATGTGTGGAAGCCTTCATAAAATCCTAATAGTACAGATTGCAGATTGGTGAACACATTCATGTACTGGGAGGGTGACACACCCAAACACCATGGGGACAGAAGCTCTCGTGCTGGGGACCCTCCCACATCTTGCCCCTGTGTATCTCTTCATTTGGCTGTTCATCTGTATCCTTTAGCATATCCTTTTATAAACTGGTAAACGTGTTTCTCTGAGTTCTGTGAGCCGCTCCAATAAATAATGGAACCCAAAGATTGAGTCATGGGAATTTCTGTTTGTAGCCCATCAGTCAGAAGCACCTGGACTTGTGATTGGCATCTGAACTTTTCTTTTCAATCACACCCTAGAATATTAAAGATGACTCTTTTAAATATAAGGAGGAAAAGCTGTAATATGAAAAATTTACAGTCTTGAATCAGAGAACAGATAGGACCATTAATTTTTATCAATGTAAACTTTAAATGCTAATTTAAATAACTAAATACTGAGCAGTTGTGAATAAGCATGTTTTCATTGATATCTTTTTGGTCTATTTTTTTATTTAATATTTTTATCAGTGACAAGTGATTATTAATTTTGATGACTATTAAAATATTAATTCAATTTTTATGTATGAAAAGATTATAAATTTCTCAAAAATTTATTTACTAAATTATGTATGTCTTTTACTAAAGACATATGTTTCATCATAACATAATAGATTATTAAATTTTAAATGTATAGTTTAAGACTGGACCTATACATGGAGATGAGGCTCATGTAAATCCATGGAGAGATACTCTTAGTAAATTTATGTAAAGGGGTGAAGAATGTCTCTTTCTGAGTACAAGTGGAATTGTGTTGCTTGTGAGCACACTTGCCATTTTTTCCTGGTCTTGGAGCTTAGGCCAGGACTACCTAAATGTACTGATGTGTCATGGATTGGTGGCCTCTGTCACTCTGGAAAGCACTACAGTCAATGACAATGCTGCCAAATTTTTCTTGGAAGAGAGATTATTGTATGGAAGGGTAAAGTGAGAGAATTTTATTTCCTTTGAGAGTTCCAAGTGCAAGTAGCTGAAAGGGTGAGAATTTAAAAAAATAAATTTTAACAGCTAATTTTTAACATTTTAGACATTCTAGGTACAATAATTTTGTATTTTATATTACGTAGTCTTGATTTTTAACTTCAAGGAAAGTTTTTTCTTTTTGATTTTCAGACACTAATTAAGTGTAGTAACATTGTTCAGTTATATCACTTATTTAAAACTTTTAATCATTAATTTTCCCAGAGATAATTTTTATTTTATTTTATACTGTTTTATGATTTGTCCAGAGCAGTTAAGTTATTGGTTTGTGATAAGATGGAATTTCTTTTCTCTCTCTCTCTCTCTTTTCCTTTTTTTTTGGTGGAGCAAAGTTAAATAGACCAAACTTAGTGTTGGATTAAACGAGGTATTACATTGCTGAATGCTGGGTTCACTATTATGGCAATCATGAAGAATTCCCGATCCTATCTGTGAGCAGCATTCATAACCTCTGCTGTTTGTCTGAGTAAACGTCAGAGCACTCAAGGAGATAGTGATATTTAACAGACTACCCCATACCAGAAAGGGAGGGGTAAAGGAGAAAAGGGCACAATATTTATGACTCTAGGAACTATAAGTTGTAATTTAATGAGATCAAAGCATGTGCTGTTTATTTGCTGCCCTAACAGCTTTGAATAAAGTGGTTAGAAAACAGACAATGTACTAAAAGTTCAGGATATTTAAAAGCTAAAGGGCTATAAAATCACGAGCATATTTTCAGTGGAAAATCATTTCATGGAGGTCTCTGATTTTAATATCATGCTCTTAAGATTAATTAATGTGTAAGAGAAAAAGACATATGAAATGATTAGTTTTTACTAGTATACCATATATATAGGGTTTTCACCCCTGCCTTCCCTTTCTCACTTTTCTGTTGTTTCATAACTATTATTGTCCTTTCTGATACTAGTTTCTGATCTAATATCCAAGATAGGTGCATGTGATTAGCAGAGCCTGGCCACGTGCTTATAAAGCTAGTATTTGGCATTTCTGGCTTCACGAGTGTGCAGTGGACTCTTATAATTTAGAGTTCCTAAAATTCAAAGGGAATTCAGATGCTGTGTAGTCAAGAATGTGAGAATCAGATCCTTGAATATTTAATATAGTCAGTATACACAGAACAACAGTATGATAAGTATACACCAGCTCAGAAGTTGTTATTTCAGGATTTTAATGTGTTTGGATTGTATCTGTTAAACTCAGTGGACATGTAACTTCACAAATTAAGAGTTCTCTTATATTGCCTTCAATTCTGTACTCTACAAAGATATTTTGTTATTTTTCTAAAATGCAAATTTCATGTTGTTCTACTCAGAATCCTTCAGTGGTTAATTCCTCATTGCCTGTAGGATAAAATGAAAACTCTTTAGTTTGGCCTTCAGATACCCTTCAATATTTGAATCTTGCCAAATTTCTAGCTACAACTACCAATGCTCCACTCCTCCCGCTTACCTATAACATAATGTGTTAGTTCTAGCCATATCATATTAGTTCTCTTTCCCTGAAAAATACCATGCTCTTCCATGTTTCTGTACATTTGTGCCTGTAGAATCTTTTTGCTTGGAACACATACTCCTCTTTTGTCCTCTTCGCAGATTTATCTTTAAAGACTCACTTCAAATACCACTTTTCCATGTAATGCCTTCTTGATGCCCTCAACCAAACTATTTCCTTCTTTATGCTTTTATACATTCCTGTAATATAGCACTCATCATATTATATTGTAATTATTTCTTACACAAATTTTTTCTTATTGGATGCTAACGAATTTGGGAATTGGTAATCTCTTGTCATCTCTTTATCTTAGAAGATTTATGGTAAATAAGTAATTAATGAAAACACCCTACTTCTGGTTGGTTAGTTCATTTATTTAGTATACTCTTTTTAAGAGCAAAGATCAAGCCTTCTATTATTGTTTGCCTAGTGAACCCAGCATTCCATAGCCACAAATAGCATTCTCACCTTGGCTAATTATCTCATCATGGAACTAGGGGAAATATACCTTAATGGACCGGTAGTATTATCTTGATATATGAAATATAGTAAATTATATTGATAGGTTTAAAAATGGATTTAAAACTATCAGAAAAGTAACTTGCTTTGATGAAATATGTATACTGAATTTTCTGTTTCATATTTCTTATGTTAAGGAATTAAAAGAAGTAACCTCAGACTTGATAAAGTCCAAAGTCACATGTCAATATAAGATGGGAGAAGAAAACATCAATTTAACAATTAAAGAACAAAAATTTCAGGAACTTCAAGAAAGACTCAACATGGTATTTAATTCAGTGCATTCATGTTTATAAAATATTTTAGTAAAAGTTATGAGAATTTTAGGATTATAGTACAAAGATGTTCCTTTTTGTCAAGTTAATATACATAAGAAAAAAGTATTAATGAATCTTTTTAAGTTATTAGATTTTTACTATTAGCAAGACTTTAAGACAATAAAATCTGGCTATAATAATTTTATTTCTACTTTAATACAGTGTCAGATCATCTTATGGTACAGTGGTGTCTCCAGAAAAGCTTTTGGAGATGAGGAATTTAGTACTTTTTAACAATGATATTTATAAGTTTGCACCAGCCTATATTGGGTATCTAATACCATCTTCACTTCACTTGAGTCACCGGTTCAACAGCAAACTAGTGTTGGTACTCAGGAGTAATAATAGATCATGACACTCCCAAATTTGTTGAGCACTGAATTGAATGTAGAATTTGCTGACTTTTGTATCATAACCTAAAATTATTCAATTTTTTTAAGGAATTGGAATTAAATAAGAGGATTAATGAAGAGATTACCCATATTCAAGAAGAAAAACAGGCAAGCAATCATAAGATATTTTGGAAGACAGTAAATATTTTAAAAACCAGATACAATGTGGGAAATAATCAAATTAAGTTAAATAATAAATGGAATCATGTCTAGGTCAAGTCCTACACATAGTAAGCACTCAGTGTTTGTTGAATGGGTACACGTGTACCTTTTTAACCAGGTCTCACATATACTCCCATTAGGAACAAAATCAGAGGAGAAAAGGGGAGATGTTCATCAAAGGGTACAAACTTCTAGTTATAAAATGAGTAAGTTCTGAGGATTTAATGTACAGCATGACTTTAGTTAACATACTATATTATATACTTGCAAGTTACTTAGAGAGTAGATCTTAAATGTTCTCACCACACACAAGAAAAACGATAATTATATGAGGTGACAGAGATATTAACCTTGTTGTATTAATCATTTTGCAATGTATACTTGTATCAGATCATCACCTTGTACACCTTAAGCTTACACAATGTATGGGTCAATTATATCAAAGCTGGAGAAAATATTACATTAAGATATTTTATGAGTAAATAACAAAGAATAAACATAAGTCAGTTTTTTCCTTGATATTTTAGATTTGGCAGATAATTATTGAAGCGTATGTATGCTTAGAACATGTTATAGGATATTATACTCATTTGAATTTATGTATATTATAATTGTTTTATTTTTTTAAAAAAAAGGGTATATGAAAGAAAACTTGTCCTGTTTCTTTTTTTCCTCTTCTGCTTTTCTTCCATTTGATTCTAAATATATACTGTGACATCCTAGCCCATTAGCAATATGATATTTTAGTAGTGATATATTTACTAGTTTGAGGGCAAGCCAACAAAAGTTTTAGTTTTGAATTTTTCACATTTTTCAATAGTGTCTCAGAATCCATGGTCCATTTAAAAAACTAATTATTTGAGGAACTCTTGGAAATGGTACTTTGTAAGAAATCATATAATATAAATTCTTTTAGATGTTAAATTAATCAAATGTGTCATTAATATATTCTTTATTATGGGTTGTAATTAAACTATAAAAATAAGAAACTAGAAAGTTGAGTTTAGAAACATGCCTACTATCTTAAAAATTAAAAACTTAAAATTGAGTTTAGAAACATGCCTACTATCTTAAAAATTTTTTAATTGATATACTTTTTTTTAAAAGGATGTCATCATTTCTTTCCAACATATGCAGCAGTTACTTCAGCAACAGACTCAAGTTAATACTGAACTGGAAGCAGAATTGAAGGGGCTAAGAGAAAATAATCAGGTTTTATATGTGTGTGTGTGTGTGTGTGTGTGTGTGTGTGTGTGTATGTGTAGTTTAAACTATATTCCCATCTAATGAGTTTTACCTGTTTAGTTGTACTCATCTAACTTTATCTGAGATCACTTTGAATTTTAGGAGTAGGATATGGCCTCTTTCATTAACTTGGTATCAACGTGTAAAGTAATGACCATATTTTTTAAACATTGAAGTCACTAGTGAAATGTTCAGTTGTATCAGGTGTTCAATTTAAATTTGTAACAGATTGAATGGGATTTTTTTTTTCTTTGTCTTAGAATTATAGCCAAGACCAAAACTGAAAATAAAAGGTGACAGGTATTGCCACATTCTAAGAGAGCAATCAGCTCCCAGTAATTGGGGGGCAGATCTCTCTTTACAAGAATATGATAGAACTGGCCCTGTTACCTCAACATCATCACCCCATCATCTTCTTTCTAGGATATGTAAGAAAATGATTGGGGAGAGGAAGAAGTTATGGTCACTCTGTTTTGAGAGTGAGGGTTCAATAAGAGAGGCTTTTCTCTTACATACCTAGTGAAGGGGCACGTATTTCCCCTCATGAAGCTAAGTGAAGGAGTCTACAGGAAAATCACTTGTAAAGATTGGGGTACAAGAAAGGGAGGGTGAGACTGCCATCTTGTTCCTTACATGGATACTTGAGATGCTATAGAAACCTGAACGTCCGCTCTGGTGTTACCAGTAGAGTAGTTCATGTGGAAGAACTTGACACATTTTCGAAGTTTGGAAGTATATCAAGAACATATGGACTAATGCCCAGTTATAGTCAAGAAATTTCAAGGAGGAAAGTTTTTGTAGTAATCTGTGCCAGTGTATTATGCTTGGTCCAATATTATATGTACCTGGAAGGATGTAGAAGAGAGAACTTTGGTGGTTCCTTGGCTTCCTAGGAAGGAACATGGAGGTTGGTGAAAGAGGGGGAGCCTCCCTGTGTTCTACGGAGCCAGGTGATGTCCAACTCAAGAGAAGGGACTGGGGACATGTTCCACTGGACTGGCCATCGGAAGGTATTTATACCTGTCTGAAGAGATTCTGGTGATAAAGGGTGATGCTGGACATTTTGCAAGGAAACTAAAGTCACCTCCTATGTGAAGACCGCCATCAGCAGAAGCCAGAGCCAGCTTCATGGTTATGTAATCAATGCAGTTGCATAGGGACCCATACTCAGAGGGCCTTGTGCTTTAGGTTTTATGTCCTGTGAGTCACTGTCTTGAAATTTTTATTAATTTTTATCTTTAAATTATGTTTTGTAAATTAAATCTTTTGGAAAGGGTAAATTTATCTGATGATGCATTGGAGGCTTGGAACCTCAGATCAGGGATTCTTCTGTCTCCCACTGCCTCCCAGGACCAGTTCTTGGCTGCTGGCTCTTCTGCCTTTTGGTGGGCCCTGCCTGGCCTCATCTTCCCTGCTCCTGTCTTGCCACTGCCGTGATGACTGGGTCACATTGGTGGGGAGAGGCCCGTGTTCTACTGTTGCTCTTTACCTCTGGTAGAAGCCTAGATATAGCAGAGAGGGTCTGGGCTGAGTGCATGGGCCCTGCAGCATCCTCTGTCCCAGGTTGGCAATACTTTGGCATTTTTAGTAGGTGGCTACGCTGGGTGAGAGTCCCCATTCCAAAGACTGAGGTACATTTCTGCCTGGCAGTTGCAATCTGTTGGGGGTTACCCATCTGCCATGAGTTGGGGCAGAGGGCCCATAGGATGGGGAAACTGACTTCCCCACCCCAGCCAGGACATAGTACATGAGTCCAGCCACTTGGAGGAGGTACAACCCACTAGCAGGTAGATCATACTTGTGCTGAGTCATGTGGTGAGGCCTTTAGGCATCTGTGAGGATCTGCATTTGCCCTGTAAGTATCCCCCTGCCCAGGGGATCATGACATGAAATAGAAAATAAAAGCCCCATGACAGATTGACTGGAAGAGATAGGGAGGAGGGAGTTACTGTGAAGAAAGGAAAAAGTTTTATTATTTAGTATCTTTAACAGTACTTTTTCCTGCCTTTTTTCATTTTGCAATGGGTTTCACAAATTATGGTGAGTCTATCACCATTGAATGAAGCCAGACCTGACCTGAACAATGCAAGATTTATCTCACCATTAATGTTCTATGACTAGTCACGTAGAGTTCCGCCTTATTTCTCTTGCCTGCTCCAGAACTATAGGAGTTAGACCTAGAAGAGGGAGAGGGAAGAGTCAAACCTCTCCCTCCTCTTAACCTCTTCACCTCCAATAAAAGACTAGTTAAAAGCATTTCTCTGAAAGTCGAGTTATAAGCAAGTTTCCCCCCATCTCCTCTACCCACCCTACAGATGGATAACTATTTCTCTGATGTGTTGAACCTTCTCTCCAGAAACATAATTTACCCACATTCTTTATGAATAGCAGTTATCAGGATTGTCTCCTAATACATTTAATGGAGTTGAAAGAGAATTTTAATCTCTGATCAAAGTATCAGAGATTAGCTAGTCCAGTCATTTCATGATGAGCTAGAGATCTAGGAAATGTAAGCAATGTAGTTCAAAGCCTCATAATTAGTGGGAAAATCAGGATGAAATCTTTGTCTATTCCAGTACTGTTTCTATTCCAGTACTATTTCTACATTACGTTGTTAATGTATTTTTCTTAGACTCGTGAGAGCTGCCACTTTTATTAGATCAGTTATATGGAAACCACAACTTTTAAATTGCCTTTCATGAATGCTAAACCCAATGTTTATGTATTACTGAATTCTACAGGGCCTATAGTAGTCATAAATATATATAGTCATGTCTTTCATTGAGTTAATGATAACTGTAACTGTGGTTCCAGGATATTTTAACTATATAGGCCAATATCTTAGATAATCCAAATGCCTCTCTCTTTAACTAGCATCATTATTAGCTGAGCCTTGATAGTACATAGAGAAACTAGATTTTATATAGTAAAATTTCAAAGTATTGGCAAGAACAGGATAGAATTGTCAGCTTTTTATTTTGATACGGTACATTAAAAAATAAACAATACCATCATCATTTTCATTTTATAAAAGAAAACTTTTTTCCCCTCTCTTTAATTCCTCCGCCCCCACTTTCACCCCTGACCTATGGATGTTGCCGTTTCTCCTTAAGAACTGGATCTCTGAAGGTGGGGCATCCCCTCCCACATGCTCGCGGCATGCACCCGGTCCTGGCGCACTAAGGGTCCTGGCTCCCCCGGGGCCTGGCGCACCGGGGTATGGTCTGTGGTTCCACCTGGGGCGCGAACCCAGGTCCTTCTGTGTATAAAGCAGACGTGCTAACCACTACACTATGGAGCCACCCCTAAAGGAGGATATTTTAACATTAAAAGTATATTAAGGATATAATCTCAGGAAAAAGTTTGGTCCATTACAAGAAAAGACATTTGATGACCTTATATTGACATTTTTTTTGCCATGAAATTTTGTCATGAATCAGTACTTGTTTGCAGACTGGTGTTTGAGAACCACTGATATATACTATAACAAAATGTTGATGTAGAATTGTTGCTAAGGATTACACTGCATAGATATCTCAAGTGTTTTCTCAAGGAGCATTCTAATTGCACTTGTACTACATACTAGTATTACCTGTACTACAATTACTCTTCATAATGGTGTACTCGCTTTCAGTGCTCTGCAATCATACTGTCATCTGTCTTCTCTTTTTAATAGTACAATTTGGAGCACAGAGAACTAAATTCTCATGATAGAGAATATTTTCTACTATGACTTAATTATAGTTTAGTCCAGATGTAAGTATAGTTATTCCTCTATAGTCATAATATTAACATAGTATTAACTAGAATAACTTACTTTGTTTTTGGTATATTAAAGTATTAAGATGGTTTCATTTTGACTTTCTACAATGTCCATTTTTTCAGAGAGGGTTTTTAGATTTGTTAATCCAGAAGCTAGTAATACCAAATAATTTCCTGATAGAGTATAAATTCCACAAGAACAGTAACATTTTCACTAACGTAGTATAAAAGCCTAGAAGAGTATCTGGTACATAGTAGGAGCTCATTAAATTTTATGAAACTAATGAATGATTAACAGTGAATAAATTCAGACTCTTTGTTAAGTTCAGATATTGCCAGGTTAGGGCTTCTAGTTAAACCTATTCAATCGAACCCACACATTCACTTGTATTTCCTCTTGAAATTGCAATAAAATGGCATTACTAAATCTACAAGGACAAGAAAATAGAGGAAACAATAAAAAAGTTTTAAAAGTGAGAACCAGATGGAAAATGAGTAATTTACTTAGTATATGTGATATGAGAGAAAGTAGAAACCCAAGTCAAAGATGCAGAAATGGTCAGGATTGTAGGCATTGTGTGCCTTTAGAAGTAGGGGACACAACTGAAGCCAAAAACTAGAAGGTCTATGTAAGAAACTATCACACCTCCAGATTCTCTTCCTAACCCTGCACAAATTGGCACTGTCTGTCTCCTACTTGGCAGAAGATTGGAGGTTTACTTTGGAGAGTTTGAGTGATACCTGAGATTAGGGAGATCCAGTGGTGTGCTGGAGACAGCTTGTACCCAGGAGAGCTAGTTGTTAGAGCTGTTGTCATTTTGTGAGCTGGTTGTTAAAACAGTGTTAGCTTGAGATTGACCATGGTGGGAATATTTAACACTAATGAAATTGGCAAATGCTGCAAATAGGCTTTATTATTTTTAGAGCCAATTTGCTATACGTATTTTAAAATGAGATAGATCTATATATGATGTGGAAAGTAAGCAAGACATTGTTCTTTTTTTTTTAATAAAGCAGATTACAGAACAACATGGTATATATAATATGGTCTCATCTGTATTTTAAAAATGTATTCTGTATACTTGTATGCTTATAGACAATTTCTGGAAGGATACACAAGAAACTGCTCCCCTCTGGGGAGGGAAATTGGAGAACCAACAGAGGAAAACTTTACCTTTTCTTTCTGCATCCTTTGTATAGCTTGAAATGTTTACTCTGAATGTACATAGCTTTAAAATGATGAACAAATGAACTTAAAAATTCCAGATATATTAGACATGTGCGTAAAGTTCTTACTATTTGTCTTTTTACAGGAGTTTTCTTGAACTATCAGCGGACATTGAAGAAACCTAATATTAATGACACTTATTTAATAACTTAAAAACCCATGTCTTAGAAAACACTTAGTAGTATTTTTACTCTTTAAGGGTTTTTTGGGGGGAGAGAGGTAGTGTGATGGTGGTTATGTTATGTTAATTTATGAAGTAATAGTTAATATAGTAAATATTGAAGCTCTACTAAAAAAGTTAATTTGAAATTAAAAATTAAAATTGTATTTAAAGGTTTTCTAGCCAGTTAATTTCTCAAATAAACAGATACAGAAAACATAGTTAAAAATTTTTAGTAGGGTTAGGCTGATTATGCTACATGTCATACTTTTCAGTGCTGTACTTTATATTACTTTTTCAGTACATTAAAACTTATGCAGTGAAACTGAATAATGGCAATGTTTTTATACCCTTTTATAGCCATTTCTTTTTCATAACCTCCCCCTATTTCCTGTTAACTAAACTATAAGCACCTTTCTGTTAATTTATGAAAATTATTGTTGAGATAGCACATTATCACTGATCTGTATGGCACTTCCAGCATGTTAAAAGCAAAGGTCCAAGCAACATAAAACACATCAAAATTCATTAATGTGGTATTGATTATTTTTTGGATAATTAATTTTATTGCAGACCCTTGAAAGAGATAATGAGCTGCAAAGGGAGAAGGTGAGAGAAAATGAAGAAAAGTTCCTTAATCTCCAAAATGAGCATGAGAAAGCACTTGGAACTTGGAAAAAGCATGTAGGTTTATTAAATGTTAAAATATTAAAATATTTTAAGTTGTAGACATTTAAAATAACTATTAAATGTTTTCTTAACAATATTTTCTTAATATTGCAAAAATAATGTAGGAATATAGTCAGACACATTTTATTCTTGCATTTTCATTTCCAAAAAGTGAATCTTTTTTTTAAATCTAAATTTAATTTAATTTTTTTAAATCTAAATTTCTTGTGATGCTTTCATGCATGAAAAACAACACATACACGTGTGTATGTATGTGTTGTGTATGTATATACACATATAATTTTGGATGACTTCCCATATGTGACAAAGAAAAATTACCTTTTCATAAAACCATTGATAGTATTTTAATAAATGAATAAAATAATTATATAGGTATTATTGTTAGCTGATATATTTAGCTTTCCTCAGCAGTTTTGTCGAGATGCAATAAACAATGCTATTTTCTTATCTGTTTATTTAATGCTAAATTTTAATTTTAATGAAGTAGATAATAAGTGTAAAATGATGTAAATTAAAGTGTATAATGGTTCACTTTAAAGATTGATGAACCCCAAAATTGATTATTCTATTTTAATATCTATTTTCATTGCCTTTTAATTTTTTTTTTTTTTTAACACCTACAGCACCTGGTCTTCCTAGGTAGTCTCCCATCCAAGTACTAACCAGGCCCGATCCTGCTTAGCTTCCGAGATCAGACAAGATCAGGCACGTTCAGGGTGGCATGGCTGTAGACACCTTTTAATTCTTTTACAAGAATTAACACAATAGAAGGTCAATATTTATGAAATTATGAAAGCTATATTTTGGGAGAGTAAGATTATATTTGGGCTATTATACTAATTATATTGTACTTTAATACTATGCTAATATATTTTTATACTGATATACCATATATTTAAGTACTTGATAACATCTTCTATAGGTGATTTTGTTTAATATAAATTGTTATATAAGTAATTCTTGATTTTTCAATTACTTTAGGTAACATTCTCTTAATTTGTATTTTGGAGAGATCAAGTCTTCATTGATGAATTTGATAAGCTTTACCCAGATCTCAAAAAATATTTTGTAATTAATTGTATCTGAATACTAAAAAATCCTTAATAATTTTTATGCTAGTAAAGTTTATTACTAAGCACCAAGCATAGTAATATTCATTTTAGCTTCACTTAATCCACATTGCATCCCAACACTTCTTTCACATTTCTGATGTTTAAAAGATCATGGAAGTGGTACGGTCAGAATAAGGAAAAACTATAAAGTGAAAAGAGAATATAAACTTGAATATACCAACCATGCCAAAAAATATTAGTTAAGCTAAGAAAATTAAACATTTATTTTTCCTGATGAGACCACAACCATGCCCCTTCCTCAAGAAAATCAATCACATTAAGAAAGAATAAACATTCAGCTTCACTGTGAGGCCTGTCTATAAATTTGAATAAAATTGCTTTCGTCTTAGGATTTTTAGCTTCTACAGTTATTTTACTTTGATATGCTTTAGTACTAAACAGAAAATAGATAAGTTTTTTGAAAGCTGCTTTGGTTCTACAAGAGTTTTCTTGAATGGAGGTCAGGTCTACTCATTAATTGTATTTCTATCTCTGTGTAGGTTTTTCACCATTCTTGAGTGGATTGCTACTGAGATTGGATCTAGATGGGTTAAAAAATAAAACAATAAAATGAGGATGTTCAGAAATTATTAACAGAATGGGGGGGTCACAAAAGAAATTTAGTTTACAGCACTTGTTGAGCATCTATTAAGTGTGAGGCACTATTCTAGGTACTGAATTTTTAAATATGCCTAAAATACAAATAATAATAAAGAGCTCACACTTTCAAAGGGAGAGATAACTATGAAATTAACCATAGCACGGAGTGTTTTTAGTAGTTTCAACAAATGACTGTGAAAGCACAAAATCATGTCATTTAGCTAGGTTGGAGGTTTTAGAAAAAAGATGAAGAATTTGGCCTTGAAAGATGAACAGGTTTCACCAGGCCATGGATGCCGATTTCCTACATTTCTCATTTCATCCTGTTGGCATTCCATTTAAGAAAGGGAAAAATCATGGAGGCAGGCTGCATTTCAAGGGTGATAAATAGTTTGATCTGGAATATGACATTGGAAAATAGGTTGAGGTTGCCTTCTGAAGGGTCCCTTACTAAGGAAGTTGAATTTGATAAGTAACGGGAAGCCACTGATAATTTTAAAGCAGTGACATAGTCAGATCTGCATTTTTAGAAAAGTAAGCCTTGCAACAGTATGGAGGATGGTTTTATGGAGAGACCAGTAAGAATAGTATTGCAAATCTAACCGTGAGCCTATGAGGGTATGAATTTGGGCAATAGAACAGAGAAGAAGAGGGGTGGAATTGGCAGTTAGTAAAATTTTATATATAATGAGTTTTAGAAGGAGAACGAAGTCAAATATGTCTCTGAGATTAGTATACCTAGTAGAATGATAATGTCACTGACTGATACAGGGAATATGACAGGAGAAGCAGATTTGGTGGATGAAAATAATGAATTGGGAACTGCTGAATTTATGGTACCTGCAGGACACCTAGCTTGAAGTGCATTCCGTGCATTTGAAAATGTGAACTTAGGAGAGAGGTTGGGAGATGAGATATAGATTTAAGATTTATTAGCATAAAGATGGAAATTGAAGGTATAGATATTATAAGATCATCTATGGAAGAAGTGGAGATCTTGAAGAGAAGGCTAAGAAGAAAGAGCCTCGAGGAATGGCAGTATCATTTTTTGCGTGTGCGCACATGCGTGTGTGTGCTACAGAGCTGTTAAGTGGTATAAAACTTGGAAAAAATCCTTTTGCTAATTTGCAGGTGATAGCTGACAAAAAATCAGAACAATTAAATAGTTTATTAAGGAGCGATGGGAGGTTAGAATTTGAAAGTTAGCAATTGTGGACTTTAAAAATTGAGAGGGAATTGAGTCGAGAGAAAAATAGGATTGTGAGAATATTTGTGAACTGAGAAAATGCTGGTATAGCAGGAAAGATTGAGAATAGGTTTGAGGGAAGAGATCACTGCTGGAGCTAGGCACAAAGGAGAGGATGGGATAAGGACACATGCGGAGTTGAGTCTATTACCTTGAAAAGATAGATTGAAAGATGGTTAAAATTAGAGAAAATGAAGAGAGTGTAATAGGTGAGCTCATATCTGTTAGCCTCTTCAACAGGGTTCCCGACCCCGGGCTGCAGACTGGGTACTGGTCTCTGGCCTATTAGGAACTGGGCTGCACAGCAAGTGAGCGGTGGGTGAGTGAACGAAGCTTCATCTGTATTTGCAGCCGCTCCCCAGCGCTAGCATCACCACCTCAGCTCCACCTCAGATCATCAGGCATTAGATTCTCATAGGAGCACTGGTCCTTGGTGTCTAAAAGGTTGACGACCACTGCTCTGCAAGGAATATAATATGCATTTGTAGAATTTTTGGTAGTTAAAAAAATTGTTCAAGAGAAACTTTTATAATCTTTCATGACAAAAATGTATCTCCTCAGTGGAACTTAATTTATCTCATATCTGAGGTCCCCATGAGAGTAATCCAAGAAAAAGATTATGAAATTTTATAGCCAGTGAAAGCCTAGTTTATAGATGTAAATATTAGGCTGCAGAATCAGTTTCTGTTGTACTACTTAGTGCTCATCGGTACTCTTCATCTAGTTGAGTTAAAATCTGTATATCTAATACAACAAGAAAATAAAAAATTTAAAAAGCAGTGAGGTATAACTTACGGAATTTTTATGGTTAAAAATAATTTTCATTTGTAACAAGAGGTAATTTAATGTAATAGTTAAGAACACAGCCCCTAGATTTAGTTTTGCATTTGATAACCACTTTGTATCCACCTGATCTTGGTCAAGTTACTAAATGTCTGGGAGCCTCACATTTCTTATCTGTAAATTGGAGACTGAATATACTTCATAGGATATTTGAGTATGAAATTAAGTACTCAGCACAGTTCAACAAATGGTACCTTTTAATATTAGTAATTACTTTAAGATTGTTTTCGTTTTTTACTGTTTCCCAAAATGTGTTTTCATATAAGACACATATAAGTACTCATTTTGATTATATTTTATATTAGGTTGAAGAACTTAATGGAGAAATTCATGAGATTAAAAATGAGTTGTCATCACTTAAAGAAACTCATATCAAGTTACAAGAACATTACAATGAATTATGTGATCAGAAAAAGTTTGAGGAAGACAAGAAGTTTCAGGTAAAATTTAAGTATGTTGGGGGTACAGTCTGCTAAAGAAATTGGGACAAGGGTCCCCTTTTCTCCACATCCTCACCAACATGTTTTTGCTGACTTTTTGATAATAGCCATTCTGACTAATGTGAGGTGGTATTTGATTTGCATTTCCCTGATTACAACGTTTCATGTCTGTTGACCATCTTTATGTATGTCCAGT
>NW_011888857.1:315542-331012 GCF_000151845.1 Pteropus vampyrus
TTGAGTCTATTACCTTGAAAAGATAGATTGAAAGATGGTTAAAATTAGAGAAAATGAAGAGAGTGTAATAGGTGAGCTCATATCTGTTAGCCTCTTCAACAGGGTTCCCGACCCCGGGCTGCAGACTGGGTACTGGTCTCTGGCCTATTAGGAACTGGGCTGCACAGCAAGTGAGCGGTGGGTGAGTGAACGAAGCTTCATCTGTATTTGCAGCTGCTCCCCAGCTCTAGCATAATCGCCTTAGCTCCACCTCAGATCATCAGGCATTAGATTCTCATAGGAGCACTGGTCCTTGGTGTCTAAAAGGTTGAGGACCACTGCTCTGCAAGGAATATAATATGCATTTGTAGAATTTTTGGTAGTTAAAAAAATTGTTCAAGAGAAACTTTTATAATCTTTCATGACAAAAATGTATCTCCTCAGTGGAACTTAATTTATCTCATATCTGAGGTCCCCATGAGAGTAATCCAAGAAAAAGATTATGAAATTTTATAGCCAGTGAAAGCCTAGTTTATAGATGTAAATATTAGGCTGCAGAATCAGTTTCTGTTGTACTACTTAGTGCTCATCGGTACTCTTCATCTAGTTGAGTTAAAATCTGTATATCTAATACAACAAGAAAATAAAAAATTTAAAAAGCAGTGAGGTATAACTTACGGAATTTTTATGGTTAAAAATAATTTTCATTTGTAACAAGAGGTAATTTAATGTAATAGTTAAGAACACAGCCCCTAGATTTAGTTTTGCATTTGATAACCACTTTGTATCCACCTGATCTTGGTCAAGTTACTAAATGTCTGGGAGCCTCACATTTCTTATCTGTAAATTGGAGACTGAATATACTTCATAGGATATTTGAGTATGAAATTAAGTACTCAGCACAGTTCAACAAATGGTACCTTTTAATATTAGTAATTACTTTAAGATTGTTTTCGTTTTTTACTGTTTCCCAAAATGTGTTTTCATATAAGACACATATAAGTACTCATTTTGATTATATTTTATATTAGGTTGAAGAACTTAATGGAGAAATTCATGAGATTAAAAATGAGTTGTCATCACTTAAAGAAACTCATATCAAGTTACAAGAACATTACAATGAATTATGTGATCAGAAAAAGTTTGAGGAAGACAAGAAGTTTCAGGTAAAATTTAAGTATGTTGGGGGTACAGTCTGCTAAAGAAATTGGGACAAGGGTCCCCTTTTCTCCACATCCTCACCAACATGTTTTTGCTGACTTTTTGATAATAGCCATTCTGACTAATGTGAGGTGGTATTTGATTTGCATTTCCCTGATTACAACGTTTCATGTCTGTTGACCATCTTTATGTATGTCCAGTGTGGAGAAATGTCTCTTCGTGGCTTCTGCCCATTTTTTGATCAGGTTTATTTTTTTGTTGTTGAGTTGCATGAATTCCTCATATATTTTGGATATCAACCCTTATTGGATATACCATTTGCTAACGTATTCAGGAGATGTCTTTTTGTTTTGTTGATGTTTTCCTATAGCTTTTTAGTTTTAGTCCCATTGTTTATTTTTGCTAGTTTACTACCTATGTTTTCTTCTAGGAGTTTTATGGTTTCAGGTCTTACATTTAAGTCTTTAATCATCAACTCACGTTAATCACTTTGTCTAAAACCCTTGACTGACTTATTGACTTCCTGGTAGTGTTGGAGCTCCTTAGCATGCTATTCGGACCTTGATGACCTGGGCCTAGCTGATCTCAATCCTCATTTCTCACTATTCTTCTAGCATCTAGCTCTAGCTGAAGTAAACCACAAGTAGTTTCATGAAAAGACTAATTTTGCTTGCTTTTAAGCACCTGCATGTGCCATTTTTCCTCCTTGGAGTGCCTCCTTATCCCCTTTAAAGTTGCCTGTTATTTCTTTTCCTGTCTTCCCCCTGGACTGTAAGTTTTTGAGGCTAGGGACTGTATTTTTTTGTTCATCACTGATCTTAAAGCCTAGTGCAGTGCTTCCATGGAATATGTGCTCAATATACAGGGGGAATAAAAGGATGTTGAACTGATTAACTATTTTAAAGATACACAAAAATACCAAACATTCAAAACAATTTGCCTGCCATTACTACATTGCTTTTAATGAAGGAGTGGTTATTACATATGTGTGCTATTATATAATAATGTGGAATGCATGTTTGAAAATATCTAAAGGTCTCCATTTTGCTTAAATATGATATACAAAATGAATTTAAAGTGATCGTGTTTGAAAAGTATATTAAATTTAGTTAAAAATATCATTTGGCTTTCAAATAGAAATTGTTGAATGGTTGAATGGAAACAAGAGTCCACTTTTATCAGCACAATTTGTTTAAATGTTTTATACTTCTTAATGTTTTTATATTAGAATAGAATCTTTTCTATTTTACACTAGAATCTTCCAGAAGTAGATACTGAACACAGTGAGATGTCAGTGGGAAAATTACAAAACAGCATCATACAGAAATGTAATTCTGGGCAAGAAATAAGAGAAGAAAGTACTGGGAGTTTTTGTTTAGATACTGAGTACAGAAAACAGGAGGAAAAGAAAGAAGGCCCACTTATAGAAGAAATCATTATAGAAGGTAACCTAAGATTATATTGGTATTTTCTAATTTGTACATTGAGCTTTTTAAGGGAATAGCAGTTACAGTCTTTACTTCAAGGACCTTGTAGTGTAGTTTGAGAAACACTTTTTAATTTGTATATATCTTTAAAAAAACAGGCTTCTTTTGAGCTATTCTTTACAGTCAGTATTTTTGCAAAAAGAAATACATTTCTGCCTTCCATTCTCATCACTTACACCTTTGCTTTTCACATTCTGGTTTCTGCCTTCACTGCTTTGCTGAGAATGTTCTATGGGCCACCGATAACCTTCTGATGACCAAATCTAAGGCACTTTTCTTAGTTCAGATGACCTTTCTGTAACCGTTGAAATAATTTACTAATTTACATATGGCTCTCTTACATCTTGAAAGAGTTGTTTAACGGCAGTACTGATTGTTTGAAGGTGTTCAAACCTAGACTGAACAACCACTTGGTGGAGATGTTGTAGAGAGAATGAATGATTGGACTAAAAAAAGCCTTGCAAGCCCTGAACTTTGTATTCTAGATTATTGTAACCATACTGAAACTTTGAAATCTATGGTTGAAACCCAGATAAATAAAATTAATGTCTTAAGTAGATATTCTGTACAGTTGTCCAAAAGTATTCCAGAATTCAAAAATATCTACGGGGTAGTGAATAAAAAAGCGATAATTGTTAGTCTTGAAGAAATCAGCTAGTAATTTCTGGATCTAAGTAGTAATAAAAATTAAGAATATGTTGTTACCTGTTAGGATAAATTGATTTTTTTCAGCTATGTGTTTATCTGGAATTTTACTATTATGCCCAATAGGAAACACTAGAGAAATAACAAACATTTTGTAATACCCTCAACCTATCTCTCATTTTAAACCAAAAACTATGTTTGCTTTTATGAAATAAACATTTAATATGGGTAGAGCCAAATATTTTAGCACGGTAAATATATGCTTATGAAAAAGGGAACTCAGTATTTAGGTAAAATTGGTGTCATTATGTTTGTGTAATAATTGGCCAATGAAATGTTTAAGGTTAAATGTTTCTATAAAAATAAGGTGATACAAATGTCTTATAAAAGCAGGCTTTAGTGTATAAATAAAAGTTTACTGTGTTCTCATTATGACAGATTTACAGCTTTCTGAAAAAATATCAAAGAATAAAATTGATACTACTGTACCTCAGGATGGAAATCAAAGTGAAATCTCTCTAAGCAAAACCCTCTGCATAGAAGAATTAATTAGTCAAGGGCAAACCTTGAATCCTACTTACTTCAGAAAAGCAGTTACTACAGAAATAAAAGACACGGTGGGCTTGGAAAAAGACAATGGACGTACAGAATTTAAATCAACAAATAATTCTTTTTTAGTGCCAGATATATCAAGAGAAACAGAGAAGATACAACTAGAAATAACTAAAGGATTAGATCTTCACTCTGCAGATGTACATCTGGAGGTTGAAAATAACAGAACATTATTTAACAGTATCTTAAATGAGATGGCTCACAATACAAATCATATAAAAGATACCTCTAAAAACGAACCATTCAAACAATTCAGATTGCTTCCAGGGACTCAAGAAAATGCCACAGAGAAGGAAATTACAAATAGTGACCAAACCAAAGCAGATTTGGATTCATTTCTAGATGTAAAAAAGAATCCTGTTCAGTGTCAGAAATACAATTTACACGATTCTAGTAATGTTATCTTGGATGATAAACAATGTAAAATAAAACAAATACAACTGTTAAATAAAAAAAGTGAGTGTAGCACATTGCCGTTTAAACAAATTTCAGATGTTCAGCAAGTCTGTAATGATACTTCAGAGAAACCTGAACCTAATAGTCCTTGTGACACAGCAACCAACCATCCTATTTCATCTGCTGTTTTCAGTGATAATTTGGAAGTACTTCTTAAGAATTCAGATAAAAATGTTAGTATTATGCCTATGATGGTAAAACCCAATTCAGGCCCTGAGAAAAGAGCCATATGTAAAAATCTGGATGATACACAAGAGAGTCAATTTAAGAATTGTTTGGGATATTTAGAAAACACTGTGAACATTTCCTATCTTCAGGTCAACAATGAGAATATACATGCTTCACAAGCCAGAGATATGAAAACTGCTGTTCATACAACAACTTCCACCGAAATACAGTTTTCCAATAGAGAGAGTCAGATTGATGGGAATCAGATAACTGAAGCCACGAGAAATGATCGCTTCCTTTTTGTGGATATTAATGAAAGACAACATACATTGTTAAATAATACAGAGAAAACGGAATCATTAAATGACACCGTTTCAGGAAAAATTTACAGTGATGGACAGCTGGAAAAATCATGTTCATTTCACATAAAGCCATCTGGAGATTTAGTAAACAGAAGTGGAAGGTCAGCCTTTGATCTTTCAACTTCAGATAAAAAAACTGAGAAAACTCCAGTATATGTGAATGTTTTAGACCCCAGTCCTTGGTCAAAAGTAAATCAAACTGAAAGTCAAACAGTGAGCACTTCACCTTGTAGCATTCCTTCATTGCTGAAGGAGAGTCCAATAGGTCCATCAGAAAACAAGATCGTTTCAGTGACACTCTGTAAAAGTGTTGGTGTGGATGATGTCAGGACAGATACTGGACCAGGTAAGAAAACAAAGTTTATGTTTCCTTAAAATTTCTTAGTATTCTTGGTAAAAATTCTCCAGATTGTGTTTAAAATGAAAACATTAGTATTTTTTTTTTTTTTTTGTCTAAAATACTCCATTATATATATGTAAAAGTAGATAAGATTTTATTTAAATGGGAGTGGATTTTCAGTCACATCTGAACTAGTATTATCAACATATACTGAAGTACAATTGCATTTTGGAAATTTTTAAAAATCTCATCAAGGAACTGAAAATAACAGAAATCATAGTTTGGGGTGATTACTTTTAAATTAGTAACTTGGGAGATAACAATGAACAATAGTTTAAATATGATCATGAGGAAAATTTGTTTTGTCACAGCAATCTCACAGACAAAATTGTTTAAGACATCTTAGATTTTCAGGGTCTTTACCTGTTTAACTCATTAAATGTGCATTTAGACCCATTAAAGAAATGCAGATCATAAAGAAAGCTTTGCATAGCCCTCAGATGACATAGGCTTCTTTAAGAAAGAAAAGAGAAAAAACTGGGAAAAGCAAAATAAGTATATCTTGTTTAGCAACATGGAGATGTAGGGAAAAATAGAAAACACTTAAACCTCATTCCACAAACTCTAATTTTCTTAATATATATATTAAAATGTATTAACTTCAGATTCCATTAATTTTGTCTGTCAAATGCTGTGGTTAGTCAAGTGCTGTTAGTAAAGGGGCTGGTCTAATGTTTACCTTTTTCTCACAGGTCCTTTCTTCCAAATCGAATCTCAATGATATAAATATTAAGAATGGAAGGGGAGATGTCTGAAATTCTACAGTTCAACTTATATTCAAAACTTATAAAAGATACTCATAAATGTCTTTTAGCCTTCAAAGTAGACATGTTTCTCTGTTATTTTTCTGTTTATTAAAGCCTAGTGAGTTCCTAGTGGACAGCCCTTTGTTAGGCTTCTTAATATGGTGTTTTTTAAAATATATTTTATAAATCTTTTAGTTGGTTCAGACTTTTCCCATTAATCTGAATTGGTAAGATGTTCACTATACAATTGTTACATGTGTGGGCAATGTAGTAACCGGAGTAAGGATAACATTTTTTTGTGTTATTTTGTTATAGAAGATCTGTACTCCATTTCATTTTAATGTGAAATTAGGTTTTAGAAAGCAGTGATAACATTTTTGTTTTCTGAAATGAAATGCCTAATGTAAGCAAAGTCTATGAAAACTATAAAATGTTCAAGTAAAAAAAATAGAAATTTATTTTTTAAATACGAAAGCATAAAATCAGAGAAAAACAAGCTCAGTCACTAAAACGAGTGCCTAGAGGATAAAATTCAGTTCTTGCCATTTCCTCTTTGTCAACCAGATACTACCAGCATTAACAGAGTTGCTGACACTTTGAATAACTCGACTATCCATCCAGATCCCAAGGGACAGCCCAGTGAAGAGAGGAATGCAATTGCAGAGACTTTTTATGATTCTTCTTTTCCCACAGAACATGTAAGTCAATTAAAAATACTGCCAAGCAGACCTTAGTGAGCTAATTCTACAGATATGTGTAGAACTGTATGCATCTGGATGCTTTAAGACCTAGCTGATCTCCAAAATAATATCAAGAGGGCAACATGGCACCATTTTTCACAATTAAGGTTGATGGAAAACAGCAGGAAAAAGTCACAGTGTATAAATCAAATAGATATAATCCAGCCTGTTTGGGGAAGGAGAGTGTGAGGTAGTGTATTATGTACTTCTATTCTTTAAGTCACCTAAATTTAGGAATACTGGCATTTGAGCATTTATTTAAACTCAAACAAAAACCGTTCAGCAATTTAAGCATTTAACATTTTATTTTAATAAAAAAAATGCCATAAATAATCAGTTAAATTCAGTTGTTTTTAATCGTGTTTAAGGTAATTTACATTTTGAGAAACTGATTACTGCAAAGAAAATATACCTATTTTAAATTATTTCAATTAAAACACAGTATGTGAAAGGATCAAGTATCCCTAAATATATGATATCAAGTATGGATATAAATATTAAGCAAAGTATTTATACAGATTATATAGCTCTAGAAGTCCATTTGACATATGAAAAGCGACTAACTACAGCTGACAGGTTTTTCAGTAAAATTTACAAGTTTTTATCTTAGTGTGCAAAACTTTAGTGCAAAAAAGTCTGTGTTGTTCAAAGTCTAAAAAACAATTATAGGTATAACTACTAAAAGTTACCTAAAAAGGTTAGGAAAGGTTATTTTTAAAAATTGCATAGTGACAGATTTTAAATTTTGAATCTTACCAATTCAGATTTTAAATTCTAGAGCACATTAAACAACTCTCTTTAGCACATATAAAATGAAAATTATATTACAGACATAACATGTAGTACATATGTGTAATATATAAGCCTTAACATATTTAATTTTCCTTTTTAAATATGAGAAACCTCCAGTAGATAGTCTAACTCTTCTCTGGGGGAGTTGAAACATTAGAATCCACCTTTTGCACCTTTTCATAATTGCCCTCAGCAACAGAGTTTCAGCTTGATGTGTAGAAGTGTTTATCTTTAAAATATGGTAACTAAAGCCAAGTAAATCTGGCATTGGGAAATCCTTGGCCAATTAGATAAGTCATAGAATCAAAACAAAAAGGAAGCTTGAGTATCAAAGCTAGACACCAATTTCTAATTGAATTACTTAACACTTATTAATTGCCTTATTTTCAAACAGTTTCAAGGGCATGAAAATTTCATGCCTCCCTTTCAAGCCCAATAAGAAATTTGTCTAATTCCTAATGCTTTTCCTGCAATTAATGTTTTTAAGAATTTACATTTATAGAATTAAAACTTTCAAAAAAACATTCCCACAATGGCCCTGTAACGTACATCTATTTTAGAGGAAGCAGTGACACAAATGTGAAATAACTTTCCAAAGTATTAAGATACACTCTGTGATGGACTTAGACTAGGCATCTTGGTTGTTAGTCAAATGCTATCTACTTTCTCAACTTTTATGATGATTTTTTTTCTCAGAATACTAGTGCACATAAACTCTGCTCAGTGGCTAAACAGACATTTTCTAGATGCTTATTACTATGTGCCAAGCACTATGCTAATTAAACTCCCTTGTCCCAGCTAAAGCTTGATTATCAATTAACATCTAATGTGGGACAGATTTAAAAGCAGATTTATTATTTTGCCTAGTCTACTGAAAATGCTATTATCCCTGCGTTAAAACAGACAGATCTAGTCTATGAAGCCTGTTTACTTGCTCCTTAGTATTCTACACTTTTCTAAATCAGGGGCTGTCAAACAACAGCTAGTGAGCCCAATGCAGCCCACTGCCTCATTTTAGTAAGTACAATTCATTAGAGCACAGCCACACCCATTTCTTTACCTATGGCTACTTTTGTATTGCAGTGACATAGGATAAGCAGCTGTGAGGAAGGCCACTTTGCCCACAGAGCCAAAGATATTTACTTGCTGCTTTACAGAAAAAGCTTGCCAGCCCTTGTTCAAAATGAAGACAAATGAATTTTAGGAAGACATAACCAGAAAGAGAATAGAAGTTCTTTATATTTTTCAACATATTTTTATGCATACTCTCCGCACCAACCCTGTTAAATTTCAGGCTAATCCACCTTTTCTCTGTATATTCGGAACTTAAATGGGTGTTTTTTTTTTATTGGAGAAGATTAGGTTGCTTGCCTGCTGGTCTTGATCATGCCCAGGAATAAAGTGGGGAGGGGCTGGAGTAAGCAGAGAAAGCCATACTTATTTTACACACTCAATTTAAGTTAAAATTTTAAATGCAACCCCAGGGCTAGTACCAGGCTGGGGTAAATTTTCGGCCAAAAAGATCTTTTGAGTCAGGCAGAAAGAGGAGGTTAAGAGATAAGTGATCTTTAAAAGGAGATAGTAAAGGAAGGAGCAGAAATGGGGCAACTTATCTAAAATATTACTGCTGTGGGCTGCAAAACCTCAGTTAAGCTAAATAGGATGTTTCATTAAATATAAAACTTTAATCTACATATATCTTATCTCTACAGCCAGTCCCTGTGCCTGTTTCTCTCATCATGTAGGTAGTTAAGGGGAAAGAAACTAAAATAGATATGTATAAATGTCTCCTTTTCCATTATCAAGATAAAAAGTCAAAGAATCAATATTTTGGAAAATGAGGTAATTTGTACTTGATGTCACATGCACCAAGATGTATCAAGTATTTTGCTGGCAAAACAGGGCCATTAAGTTATACAGATCACTAGTCATTTAACTTCAAAATCAGTAGCAACCTAGATTTAGATTTGATACATTTCTCCGTATCAGTTCTGCATGAGTGACTTGTGCATTAATTTTGGCCATTACATGAAGTATATCGAACACACTTATATGCTAGACATTATCAGAAAAATACATTTATGCACATTTTTGTTATAATAATTAGCACTAACAAAAATGAGCTGATGAGAAAATGGAGGTCCACAAAAGTTAAATGACTTGCCTAAAGCCTCTTGACCGTCCTGTGCTGATACTTCTGTTTTCGTGTTATTGCGTAAGAGCATAAGCAATCAGACTCACATGAACACAGCACCATCCCAAGGATCAGAGAGGCTAGGACTTTGAGGGGCCTGGTGACTGACTATAGAATTCTCAGGAGCCAAAAAGAACAATCCAAAAGGGGCAGCAATCCTTATGGAACTGAGATCAAATGTGAACATTGAATATCATTTAAAAATTATTACTATATAATCTCTTTGAAAACAATGTAACCAATAAGCCACTTTTATCAAATTGGGAGATTATAATGTAAGGCAATATTCAAAGATCTTCACAAAGATTTATGAACAAATGACATTCATCATAGCCTAATTAATTAATAAACATTTTCTGACAACTTATACAATATATTAAAAATATAGAACATGGAATGGAGCCATGCTCTTAAAGGCTTTTAATAATAGAGGGAAATGCTAAAAATATTAACACGGCATACAAAATGATGTGATTCAAATTTTCAAAAAGTATATACAGAAGAGACCAACATATTTACATCAAAATGTTTAATGATGACTGGAGTCTTGGGTAATTTTAATGTAATTCTTATCCTGTTCTATATTTCTAAAATATAATATTCTCTGTAACAGGAGGTTTTATCTGATAATCTGAGAAGACCATCAAAGACTTTTTAAAAGAAATTTATTTAATAGGGATAAACTGAAAGAAATATTCAATGAGGAGATAAATGATCACATATCCATAAAAGGTCTGCAGCTACTCACAATTATGAGAAATTTTAATGACAAAGGCAAAACCAAGATATAAAATTCTGTAGAATGATCAAAGATGCTTAAAATAGAAAAAGGACTAGCAGCAAATAGTACCAAAATGTTGACAGGTCTCTCTGGATAGTGGATTACTAGTGATGTCTATTTTATACTTTTTCTACTTTCTAAATTTCCAATAATATTTTATCATCAGAAAAAAACAAAATGAAAAACATTTTAAACACAACTTATTGTAAGTATGACCCAATGCAGTGCCTTGGAAACATGCCAACTTCCAAATACTGCATTGCTCTTTCCTCTTTCTCAAACAGTGATATTCTGAATCATGAGGAAATATGGAGTAAAAGGTAGTTTTATATGGCAGTTAGCATTTTTAATTTTCCCCTGGCTTTGATAGAAGATACAAAACACAGACACATTTGGATGGGAAGGGAGTAAAAGACAAAACAGATTTTTATCTGCATGTTTTAAATATTTTTTCTTTCAATGTAAGCTCAAGACCTTTCAGAAAATGTTTGTGGTATTCCTGGAATATATTAGGCATCTTGAAAGCTACTACATAAAACTACAAATTTACATTTCAGTTTTTTTGGTGCCAGAATTACTAAGGGTAGGTGTTGGAAATTAGCCAAGAGAATGGTGGCTTCATGCCATACTCATAACTGCAGAAGCTTGAGGATTTTCAAACTCTTTCATTGATGAATGTTTAGAAAATTTCACACTGGTAAAACAAGTTTGGTTTTTCCTAGATGAGAGCCAACCTATTACAAAGTGATTTTCAGACAATGAAGATTAAAGATACTGATTTAACTGTGTCTTTTACTTGTGAAGATGACTGGCAGAGCCTGATAACAAATCAAATAAACAAAATCGAAAAGTTCCTAACCTCAGAAAATGGCAACCAACCTAAAAAAAGAAAAGCTGAAGAGATGTTGGATTAGAGATTAAAATAATGCTTTCAGCGGTGAACTGAAATATTGATGTGGTTTTGACTAGAGCAAAATGACGTATCTAAAAGCTTTACAGATAATACTCACTTTTCCACCTTTTTCTGATGTGATATTACCATGTTTTTGCTCAGCAAATGCTTCATGTAAGATAGCTAAGACTGCAGTTTGCTGATAGCAATTCCCCTTAAATTTATCTTTCTTCCATATATCCTTTCATCGCAGCTCTTATTGCACCTTCAAAACTCTTACAGAACACAGCTTATGTATTACACAAGACACAAGTAACCCTTTGTAATTTATTACTTTGTATCCTCTGAAAATTGTGATTTCTTTGAAATTTCTTTTAAATGTGAGACAATAAATATTCAAGACTGTAGTCAGCTTTTGGCTTATAATGTTTTACTATGATTTAGATATTTTCCCCAAAAGAACAAAATTTATTAGCTTAAAAATTCAGGTATCAGAAAGACTCAAAAGGCTGTTTTTCACTTTGTTCAAGTTTTGTTTCCAGGCATTAAGTGTGTCATATAGTTGTTGCCATTGCTGTTTTCCAAATGTCCGATGTGTGCTATGACTAAAAATTGAAAAATTAAAAGTCATTAGTCAACCTTTTATCCTCTGGTATTCTTTTATACTACTACATACTTGTATCTTAATTAAAAGCAAAGTTAAATATACTTAAAAGAATTCGGTTAGAAGCTTATTAGAAGCAATATGGTAAAAAAATCTTTACCATATTGAACCTGAACCTTCTACTTCCCTGAGCTACATAAACCAGACACAAAAGTCATTAGTATTCTAGTCAATGCTAAGCCATTAAATGAAATGTGCTGGAAAATAGGACTTTCATTAAATAAGCTAATCACATTCAGTCTGAACTTTAATAAAATTATGATAAATAGCAACTATTTAACTACAGTCAACTGATAAGAGCACCACCTTGATTCTCTAAACATTTAAGTAAAATAATCACAATTAAATTGTTCTACAAAATGCTGCAAAGAATTAAATGTCTTACCTGACAACCACTTTTCTCTGGGTCTGATCAATTTTGCAGTAGATCATTTTTGTTTTCACTGCTGAAAAAAGATGTTTTACATATGTTATACAGAAAATTCCCAGGAAAAACAGTCTATAAGGTACAAACCTTTGACCAAGTAAGCCTTAATAATAATAGTAAGACTTTATAATTTTCTAACATTTTATAAACTGGCTCTCTGAATCCAGTAACAAGCCAAGAGAAGGCTATGGTTGATGGGCCAATCTATAGTAAACGTCATGTAGTTTTCATTAAGAATTCTAGGTGTTCTCCCCTACAATCACATATGGGGGGAAAAAAACTAATTTCCTAATAAAATATTTCTTTATAGGTATGTCTAAGATTTAGAGCATTAGAAGAAGAAATCATGCCAACCATTCTGTTCATTTTATTAATGTTAGTTAATAATGTTAATCCCTCAACTTTCAAATGTAAAAAGCTCAGAAAAAAATCCTGATTAACAGTTATATCACTTTCTAACACAACTATTGGGGAAGAAGTTCTCATTTCTAGGACAATCATAAAAAACTGATAATGGTTGACATTTGCAGGTATTTTTGTTCCAGGCACACTGGGCTGAGTGCTTTACCTGAGTTAATTCATTTAATCCTCACGACCACAAATGACTCCTTTATTCCTGTTTCATAGAGGAAGACCTGGTCTCAAACCCAGGTCTGAAACTAAAATCTAGGCTCTTAACCACAATGGTATACTACATGTAGGCCTTTGTTCTATATGACTTCAAAGTGTTTTAGAACAAACACTAAAAACCACATAGCAATTTTTATACTTTTGAATTTTCACTCTACTACAAATGTCTGTCAGTCTACTAAACATACACATTTGCTACCAAAAAACCCCCCAGCTTTGTTAACGTAAGGCTCAGTTTCAAGATTAAAATTTTTATATTCCATGAATAAATTCTAGACAAAAATGAAAATGTTCCAATTGCCTTACCATCAATAACAAATGCTTCAACATCATCAGCACCAATCTGAAGTTCTTGTTGCATTGTATCAAAAGAAATTTCTTTATTTTCCACAGCCATTCCCATAAAAGTAAGTAGTCTCATTTTTGCCATATTCTGTTCATGTAATAGTCCTGAGTAACAACAGTGAAGCCTGGTAAGTATCCATACCAATAAGACCTACACAATTTCGACTCTTATTTTAATTTGTGGAAGTCACTGAGAGCACTTACGTAAATTTTGACAATATGTGAAAACCATAAACTGAACCTATAATTATGGAGTATTTAAAATTATTTTTCTAGAACTACATTTATTACTATAGTGCCACAGGTGATTTGTTCTGTGTGTTCAAGAGTTTTAAAATATTGTCACACGCATACAGTTACAAAAACGTTCCATTTCCCTTCAGGTCACTTTAGATTTAATATTTAAAAGTTGTAACTGTAAAAGTGTGTTATCTCTTAAAAAAGAGTACCATTAACAATGATGCTTATTCTTTCAAAGGCAAAAGCAGAAAACTAAAAAATAATTCAAATCTTGCCTTATAATTAAATAATGCTACATGCTGTTTCAATTATTCATATCAAAAACAATTGTTAGACCTAAAAGGAAGCTTAACGAATTACCTGGTCCAGATCCTTTCATTTCAAAACACAACAAAATTTAGAAGCAAAGAGATTAAATGACTTATTTATAGTCACAAGTGGCAATACTAGTAGCCTTAGAAATAAACAACTAGAAATACAAATAAATATTTACGAATCCTGACTATCCCAATGTCTACCTGTGCCGAAGTAGAAGCTGAATTATAACACATCATATGTACTTGATAACTTATAAAAACAAGTTTCTAAATTATGAAAACAAGTTTCTAAAATTAATCTAGAATTACATGTTCCTTTTTTCTGAACTTTCAAATTATGTAAACTCAGCAAATGATCTATCACTACCTTTTTAATAATTAACAGCCTCAAGTTTGTACTGTTAAAGTTGTCTCTAAGCACTCCATAAATAAATTTGAAATGTGTTAATATTCATATATTAGCAGAAGACTAGGGAAGCCCATTAATATAGCACATAATAGTCTGTTAATTAGCAGTAATTATGATGCAGGCTTTCTATTTGGCACAGATTCAACAAAAACATGATCATAACTCAAATGAATGAGGTACCCAAGTTAAGTATTGCTAAGTGGGTTTAATGGAAATCCACAAGCATCAAAAAATCAATTAGCACACATTAACCCTAATTAACAAATGAAAATTAGATGCTTATTAACTTTCTGAAGCAAGAAGGTAGCAACTGCATAACATCAGATTATACATGTGGACATGTTAGGGCAATTCAGTTGACACAAGATAATCTGTTGGCCCAAGTCGTCAGTGTTAATAAAACAAAGTGTTTTGATAAACTGTTGCCACCTGTGGAATCTATACATTTGTAATCAGATTTTCAGTTGTAATAAATCTCTAATATTATATCTAAAACTAAAAATATACACATTTAGTAAGATGTTTTCCCCAAAGCATCTTTTACAAACAAATTCCTAATAAAAGACTGCTACTTTGCACGGAGGTTCAAGAAACAAAAGGCAAAATAGAGAATTTGGTTTCCGGTTGGAAATAAATTAGAAACGTCATGTTTTCCTATCGCAGAACAAATACTAAAGGTTTTTCTCAGTATTTTAAAATAGAAGAAAATTCCTTAACACTCCTTATTCTGTGGGCATATACAGTTCTCTTTTAATATGATAAAATGATAGAAACTCCTTCACATTTTTAAGATATAATTAAAAATACTTGAAATAAAATTTTACTGCTCTGTGCAGTTATAAGCTTACTATAAATCAAAAAACTTAGAAGAATGAGAATTATTTCTAGAATTATGTACAACCATTATCTATCATATATATAGGGAAACCTTCGTTTAAAAACATTTCAAATTGATGTTTAAAGCTACTACTTCAAAACAAATAACCTAACTTAAAGCCTTTTAGGACTCTTGTTCTCAAAATC
>NW_011888857.1:331062-345777 GCF_000151845.1 Pteropus vampyrus
ATAATTATGGAGTATTTAAAATTATTTTTCTAGAACTACATTTATTACTATAGTGCCACAGGTGATTTGTTCTGTGTGTTCAAGAGTTTTAAAATATTGTCACACGCATACAGTTACAAAAACGTTCCATTTCCCTTCAGGTCACTTTAGATTTAATATTTAAAAGTTGTAACTGTAAAAGTGTGCTATCTCTTAAAAAAGAGTACCATTAACAATGATGCTTATTCTTTCAAAGGCAAAAGCAGAAAACTAAAAAATAATTCAAATCTTGCCTTATAATTAAATAATGCTACATGCTGTTTCAATTATTCATATCAAAAACAATTGTTAGACCTAAAAGGAAGCTTAACGAATTACCTGGTCCAGATCCTTTCATTTCAAAACACAACAAAATTTAGAAGCAAAGAGATTAAATGACTTATTTATAGTCACAAGTGGCAATACTAGTAGCCTTAGAAATAAACAACTAGAAATACAAATAAATATTTACGAATCCTGACTATCCCAATGTCTACCTGTGCCGAAGTAGAAGCTGAATTATAACACATCATATGTACTTGATAACTTATAAAAACAAGTTTCTAAATTATGAAAACAAGTTTCTAAAATTAATCTAGAATTACATGTTCCTTTTTTCTGAACTTTCAAATTATGTAAACTCAGCAAATGATCTATCACTACCTTTTTAATAATTAACAGCCTCAAGTTTGTACTGTTAAAGTTGTCTCTAAGCACTCCATAAATAAATTTGAAATGTGTTAATATTCATATATTAGCAGAAGACTAGGGAAGCCCATTAATATAGCACATAATAGTCTGTTAATTAGCAGTAATTATGATGCAGGCTTTCTATTTGGCACAGATTCAACAAAAACATGATCATAACTCAAATGAATGAGGTACCCAAGTTAAGTATTGCTAAGTGGGTTTAATGGAAATCCACAAGCATCAAAAAATCAATTAGCACACATTAACCCTAATTAACAAATGAAAATTAGATGCTTATTAACTTTCTGAAGCAAGAAGGTAGCAACTGCATAACATCAGATTATACATGTGGACATGTTAGGGCAATTCAGTTGACACAAGATAATCTGTTGGCCCAAGTCGTCAGTGTTAATAAAACAAAGTGTTTTGATAAACTGTTGCCACCTGTGGAATCTATACATTTGTAATCAGATTTTCAGTTGTAATAAATCTCTAATATTATATCTAAAACTAAAAATATACACATTTAGTAAGATGTTTTCCCCAAAGCATCTTTTACAAACAAATTCCTAATAAAAGACTGCTACTTTGCACGGAGGTTCAAGAAACAAAAGGCAAAATAGAGAATTTGGTTTCCGGTTGGAAATAAATTAGAAACGTCATGTTTTCCTATCGCAGAACAAATACTAAAGGTTTTTCTCAGTATTTTAAAGTAGAAGAAAATTCCTTAACACTCCTTATTCTGTGGGCATATACAGTTCTCTTTTAATATGATAAAATGATAGAAACTCCTTCACATTTTTAAGATATAATTAAAAATACTTGAAATAAAATTTTACTGCTCTGTGCAGTTATAAGCTTACTATAAATCAAAAAACTTAGAAGAATGAGAATTATTTCTAGAATTATGTACAACCATTATCTATCATATATATAGGGAAACCTTCGTTTAAAAACATTTCAAATTGATGTTTAAAGCTACTACTTCAAAACAAATAACCTAACTTAAAGCCTTTTAGGACTCTTGTTCTCAAAATCAAGCTATTAAGCTAGTGAAGTATGAGGAAGCTGTGCTTTATTTCATGAAAACAGAACCTTCAAAAAGGAAGTCACAGTGTTCTGTGTCATATTTCAATTTTAAAGTTATAAAAAAATCTAATTTTATGGAAACATTTATTCATTATTAATATGTCAAAAACCTTAATGCAGTAATAAAAAAATGTGCATCATTGAGCAATTTCTGCATTTGTCACTGACCCCTGCCTTAAAATGCTGCAATATAGAAAACGTAATTTTAATGCATGCAATAGCTTATGAACCAGTGCTCCTTTGAAACAGTCAATTACACATCAATGGGGGAGTGTCAAAGTGTTAATTACTACTCCTTTTTCCTTGGTGCGTAAATAAAGAGGTTGCTGACATTAACATTCCATCACATGGCTTCATGCCACAAAACAATTAACTGGGACAGAATGTGGTTTTCTGGGTCTAGTGCACCTGGCCAAAGCATTCTACACAAACACACTCAAATCTACTTTATCTTGATGTATTTCAAATGCCTTATGTTCAGAATAAGTCTGCATAAAATTTACAGGTAACAGGAATTAATGATTACTAAATTGAGGACTAATAGTATAATCGAAGTAGATTATATATATAAATGTATTCTTTTAAGTACAGCTCAAAAGAACAGGGAGACGAAATTCAATTTTAATATGGAAAATACAACCTCTAATGTATTTTGATTGTCTAGTGGGAAAACAAAACATCTTAGTTTCATCACTGACTTCACTCTCAAAAACCGATAATTTCATAAAGCTAAGACTGACTTTCCTGTCTTCAACAAACTAAAGTTAGGACAGTTTCTCCCATTATGTAAAATCACAACTGTTTCTGATCCCATCTACAGCTTCACTTAGATCTGCTTAACAATACCATATACTTCTATAATCTATTAATTTGGAGATGGAGGGTGTGTGTGCACGAAGCATAAAATACTGTATTAGAGGGGTGGAAAAAAATCCCTGCTCGTTACAATTATGTGACTATGGCTTTTTTAGAAAAACACCAAAAATATAAATTACCATGCATATGAATAAAGAATGAGGTCTTTAATAAAGAAACTTTATTTTAAATAACAAGTACCTTTAATCATATTTTGTCAACTCTTAAATGGGTACTTCTAAAATTATGATCAAAGCAATGGTGATCGTTTAAGTTGTGTCTCTGCTCCATTCCCCATTCCAAAACTCTTAAAAACATATTGATGGAACTATTTATATCCGAATTTTCTCACGTATCTGCTTATTTCTAGAACTTTACCTCAGAGAATCACGGTAGAGTTGGAAGGGTCTAAGATCCAAGAAGCTCTTATGGAGAGAAAAAAATGTCCAGGTTTTCTGACATGCTCTTTCCATCACAAATGCTTCCTCCTGTACCTTCTGATTCCCAATTCATTGAGTAATCTTTTAAACTGTTTGTTGCTACCTATGCTCGTTGCTGTTTCATTACACACCACTGGTTAAGGTAATCTACACGTAAGGCCAAGATTGTATTTGCTGGATCTCACAGTACAAAACAGTTCTAGAATAGCACATTCCCATCTCTCTCTACCCCTGCAAAGAATGAACCCCAAAACTTACCAAGTGAATCGATGAAGTCTTTATTATTCTGATAAAACTTGACATATGATGCCAATTTAGCATTCACAAAAATGGTTAAAAGCTAAACAGATAAAAAAGAGACAAAAAATAGATACAATATTCAATACAGAATCAAGATTTATATTCAAGATATTTTTAAGACACAGACTCCCAGCAACTCTTTACATTTCTTTTTAAGACACTGACTCCCACAACTCTTTACATTTCTTTCAGTGCAGAAAATTCAATCTGATCAAATTACCATCTACACCATTTGTTTTAATAGAAGACTCACTTAGATGAAAGAAATGGTAAATACAGTGAGCTGTAAAGATGGTGGTAATGACACAGTACAAATGGAAAATAATCCAAAATGTATTTATACTTGCATTTGAAAAGTACATTAATGTGTTTTTAAATACCAGATTTATCTTCCTAATTGGGACTAGCAGACACAATATACTAAAAAGAAATTTGTATTATCTAAATTCATAACAGCCAGGCAAGAGAGGAGATGAAGGAAAAAGAGAAAGAACAGAATTGTGTTCAGCAGTTGGAGAAAAGCTAGTCTTAAATTTCAGTCTGTTCCTGATATAAAAAGAATAAACAGTTCTTCTCTCTCCAGATCTAATAGTCATGTTCATTAACACAAAGTAAAACAGTTCTGCTTCAGTATGTTAGATTTAGGAAAAGAGAACATTTTTCACATTAAGGATAAACTACTTACATCATGAATAAGCTCGCCTTCCAAAAACTTGACTGGTTTTAAAGTAAGAAGATGGTCAAAAAGAAATGCATTTGGATCTTTCAAAGCTCGTACAATACACCTTAATTAGGAAACAAAAATCCAAGCTCAGATTCTTGAAGAAATTCAGGTACATTTCACTGATTTTGCAGGGTGCAAAACACATTTAACTCAGTAAAGTATTTAAGAGTTCAATATGTACAGTGTATGAAAAGGTGTTAAGACTGGGGTTAAAACAGGCCAATAAATCTATTCATCAAGTATATCTGTTTTAACAAAAGATTAAAAATAATAAAAGTTATAGACAAAAACATAGCTAGAGAAAAAGTACCACCAAAGTAATCAAAGGATAAATAAAACAGCAGCATCTTGCAATACACTAGTTCTAGGTGAGTGCTTTACATGCATTAACTCATTTAATCATCACAATACCCTAGAGACATATAGCATGCCAATTTATGAATAACAAAACAGGCTCAGAAAGAACTTACCCAGTAAGTGCTAATTAAGTGGTGGAGTATTTGAACACAGGTAGTATGACCTCAGAGTTGAAGATCTTTTCCATTAACTACCCTTTCTACATCTATCACAGGTCCTTGTGAAGCAATAATTCTTTAAAGAAGTTACCATAATTTCTATTTCATAGATCCAACCTAAGATTAGGGTCTATCTTTCAGACTGGGGTTTTCATCCCCATACCAGCTAGAGCACAAACAGCAAACACCATGTGGCTAGTTCACATGCACTATGGTCCTTCCAATATCAAACCTTTAATTGCAGTATCTCCCTTAGAATCACCACGAGCACACAGTATTCAAATGGTTTTGGAGCACAGATAGATGCAAACATGACTTCAGTTATATGACTGAACACTGCAGCTCACTTCTAAGCTGCTAAAAGCCATCATAAGCACAATGTGTTTAACATTACCTGTGAGCATCAACTCGAGCCTGGGAAGCATTGTCCTCCGTGTAACTTCCTAGCAATTCGACCATGACTTTTGAAGCAGCATCACTAAAAAGAAATACTGCTTTAAGAATTTGATAGTTTCATTACTGTCACTCATTCATTCAAAAATATTTACCAAGTGCCAAGTACTGTACTGATGATACATGCAATGGTGACCGAGAAAGACAAGGTCCCTCCTCTCTACGGGAAAAAGTCACGGAACTTTCCTTCTAGCAGGAAAGACAGGACTAAGGAAAAACAACAACTAGCAAGTATGTGCCATTAAGGGAATAAATGATGTTATAACAGAATAAAAAAGTAGAGACAGGACAGAAGGAACTACTTCATGTAGAATGGGCACATGAAGTCTCTGAAAAAACAACACATAAATCGACATCAAAAGAGCATAAAATCACTGGCTGTGAAAAGTGCTAGAGGTAGAAGGTTGGGAGTTAAATGACTTCCCAGGCAGAAGGAGACAAGTATAAAGGCCCTAGGTGGGAAAAGTTCTGTGTCCTATTAAGATAGTATGGCTGAAGTTGAGCCAACACAAATATTTAAATAACTCTACAAAAGATATCCTTCCAAATTATTCTTAAAATTATGCAGGTGACCAATTTTAACTACAGTGAAAAGTACAAAATAATTAAATGCATTCCTTCAATTTGAACTCTTAGAAAACACCCCCCACTCCCCAATCTGGATTCCACCGGGGAGAAATCAGTAAGATCTGTATGACTATTTTAAAAAGTTAAACAGTATTCTAAAACTTCCTACAAAATTAGGGTTTATTAAAATATGTAATTATAGTAGTGGTTAAGTGGTAACCAGCATCTTAAACATAGTGTTCTCACTATAAGAATTCAAAGAAGTTTTACAAAAAACTGTTTTACTCATTGTTCATTCTTGTGCCATGCTGTAAACAGGTATATTTTCCAGTTTTAGCAGCCACAGTACATTTTAATCTAGTTCCTCTTATCAGCTGAAGAAGTCTGAATTCACAAAGATCAGATAAAATAATCCATTTAAAGTACACAGTTATCTGACACACAATAACATCAGGGCAAATCTCAGAATTCTATTTAGAAGCAGGGGAAAAAAAACCCCAACATTTTTTGTGTACTAGACAAAAACCGAATCTTAAAAATTCACATCAACAGCATAAATCAGAAAGAAAGAAATTTAGTGTTTAAATAGCCATCTAACTGTAGGAAGCATTCACCCATTCTGGGCCCCTTATGTGCCAAACACCTTGGGAACATAATAGTTGACAGACCAGGTTCCTAGTCTTCAATGAGCCTGCAACCCGACAAACCTTTTAACAAGTGCCATGATAAAAGTAGAGGGTGCTGAATAGAAGGGAGGCACCTAACCTAATACGGAAGAAGTGTTTCAGGCACAGAAACGAAGTTGAGTGTAGGGCTAGACAAGGGTAGGCAAACTTTCTGTGAAGGACTTGACCAGCCTTTAGACTTTGCAGATTTTTGTTGCAACTTCTCAAGTTTTAGCAAAAGCAGCTGGCATAAGTATGGCAATGTTCCAATAAAATTTTATGAACACTGAAATTGGAATTTCATATAATGTTCATGTGTCATGAAATATTCTTCCTTTGAATTTTTTTCCTCAACCATTTAAAAATGTAATAATAATTCTTAGTACACAGGTCATAAAAAAATAGGTGCCAACCCCCCTGGTCCAGACTGGGAGAGCATAGTGCTTTTGTAGCTGACATAGGTTCACTATGTCTAGGGAAGATCAGAGAAGGCCTTTCTGATGAGGTAAGAACTGAGCAGATCTGAACATGGGAGGGAGCCACGTGGATACCTGGGAGAAGAGTGTTTCAGGAAGAAGTGCCAGTACCAAGACTCTGGAGCTGGCTTTGCCTTTTACTCTGAATGAAACCATTGGAAGGTTCTGAGTATAGGGGAAACATAATCTGATCTATACTAAACAGAATTTTCTGTCAGCTGTATTAAAAACATACTGTATGGGGAAAAGGCCCAAAGGGGGACTGGTGAAGAGACTACTTCAATAATCTAAGTAAATAATGGTAGCTTTGACCACATGGTAGTAATGGAAAGAGTGAGAAGTTGGTCTGACTTTAGATTGATTAGAGCTGATAGGATACGCTACTGGATTAGATGTGGGGCATCAGACGAGAGGAGCCAAAAATGAATCTCGGGTTTTAGTTTTGAACAACTGGAAGCATTAGTAATGGCATTTCCTCAGCTGAAGAATAAGAGGGATATTTGGAAATCAGGGGAGAAACACAGGAGATTAAAATTTGAAAATCATTAGCATATAGATGGTATTTAAAGGCATGAGACTGATGAGAGCACTTAGGCTGCAGAGGCTCTCAACTGGGCGCCATCGGAACATCTGGAAGTGTACGGGAGCTGTTGTAGTTCTAATGGCTTAGCAGCACTTATTGGTATTTTAGTTGGTGAGGGCAGGAGTGCTAAGTGTCCTTCGGTGAATTGAAAATCTAACAATACAAAGAACTGTCCCATCCGAAATGCATTTGGCACTCAGCCTCTCCCACAATCACAGCAAAAACCACCAACAACATGGATAAGGAATGAATGTAAGAGAGCAGAAAAGTCCCAGGACTGAGTTATTCTAATGTTTAGAGAAAATAAGGAGAAACCCGCAAATTAGGAGCTGCGACTAAAGTAAGAGAAGAACCAAGAGAGGGGCACTAAAAGCCCAATGAAGAAAATGTTTCAAGAGTAAGAATTGTGATGAAAAGCATCATGGGGGGAGTGAGATGACCCCTTTGTTTCTCTCCTTAGTTACAAGTTGGACAACTATGATTTAATAAAGGATGCCCCGCTCAACACAGACATATATCTGAGAGATCCACACATGTGAAGAGAATCACGCATACTGAAACGAGCAGGGGAGGTGAGACAGAGGAAGGACAGAGATGGCGTTACACACACAGTCAGGAGCATACCCGGCCCCAGCTGACATGCAGTGGAGAAGTCAGGGCTGCAGCCCTCACAGGGAGAGAGGCAGAAGCAACATTCCCGCCTGAGCAGCCAGCACCCACTGCAGCTAAACCCGGTGAAAGGGGTGCAGACGTGGCACAGCAGTGTAAGAGCTACTGAGTAGTGGCCACCATTGCCAGCAAGAAGGCAAAGCCACAGAAACGCAAACTTGCTCCCCTCCACCCCTGGCCACTGGAACCTGGTAAAAGCAGCAGAGATGCCTCTGATAGCACAAATGCAGCTGGAAGCTTCTGGTTACAAGGAGGCAGCACTGGGAACTCACAGGCCTGGAACCCCATTGCCTGGATACACCACCATGGGGGTGCTGCCCTGACACTGAGGTGACTTGAACATAAAAGGTACCAGTACCACTTCGGGGGATAAAGGGTGTTTTCCATGACCCAGGCAATACCCTCCCACCAGGATTTGAAAGGTGCCAGTAGTGCAGGTAAAACAAAAATTTGCGCTATAGCACCATCTACTGGAGAACAAAAGAAGGACCTCTATTTATTAACCTGCTGAATTAACAGCAAAACAGTACTTAAAGGAGTTCACAAATACTTCAAATGCCTAGGCAGAGAAACAATCTATCAAGTACCATGAATAACCAGGGTAACAAGGTAACTCAGAAAGAAAATAAAAAGACCCCAGAAACAAAACTCAAAGACATGGAAGACTGTGATTTAAATGACGAAGAATTCAAGATTGCAGTTATGAAAAAACGAGATGCAAGAACTCAGAAACGCAGTTCAATGAGATCAAGAATAAAATCAACGAACAAAGGGGGTACTTTGCCAGAGACTGAAACCATAAAAAAAAGAACCAAACAAATTCTGGAGCTGAAGAACTCAATAAATGAGGTGAAAAAAAATGCATTAAAGAGCATTGGTAACACAGCAGACGAGATGGAAGAGAGAATTAGCAAGCTTGAAAATAGCAATCTAGAAATGACACAGGTGGAAGAAGCACGAGAACAATTTATAAAAGTAAAAGAACTCTATGAGAACCATCTGACTCCATCAGAAAGAGCAACATAAGAATAAGGGGTATACCAGAAGAGAGGGAGAAGGGAACAGAGAGCCTATTCAAACAAATAATTGATGAGAATGTTTCAAACCTATGGAAAGAGCTGGACTCTTGAATTCAAGAAGATACCAGAACATCTAATTATCTTAATGGAAAAAGACCTTCTCCAAGACACATTCTATTAAAACTGTCAAAAGTTAATGACAGAAAAAATTCTCAAGGCAGCCAGGGGAAAAAAAGACTGTTAACCTACAAAGAATACCCCATTAGATTATGATCAGATTTTTAACCTGAAATCTTACAAGCCAGAGTGGAATGAAGTATTCTAAATACCAAAGAGAAACTACCAGCAAAGATTATATCCAGCAAAGTTATCCCTTATATATGAAGGAGAAATAAAGGCTTTCCCAGACAAACTAAAGCTGAAGAAATTCATAAAACCTACAAGAATGCAGAAAGGAGCTCTTCTAACTGAAACAAAAAAACTAAAGTATACAAAACTGAATAAGTGACAGAAGAGGGAAACTGCAACTCTATTTCAGAATATGGTATTAAACACTTAATTATAACATAAACGTTAATGAAAAAAAGCCTTTTAAAAAAAGACTGTAAAATCTGCAATTTGGAAACAAAACGGCATAAAAAGGGATAATCTGTGAAAACAAAAACATAAAAGGGGAGGACAAAAAGGACTGAACTTGCACAGGAATGAAGACACAATCAGAAGAGGGCTATTGTATGCATAAAACATTTTATTACATAAACCTAATGGTAACCATGAAACAAAAATCTAGAGTTGAGACATGTAACATAAAACAAGAGGAAAAGGAAAAAAAAAAAATCATAGAAAACCACCAAACTAAAATAGAAGAAACACACACAAGGGAAAAGAAACAATGGAGACACAGAGTTATCAGAAAATAAAAAAAATAAAATGGCTGTATTAAGTTCTCACATATCTCCCTAAACATAGATAGACTAAGTCAACAATCCAAAGGCAGAGAGTAGAGAGGGATGGATTAAAAAACAAGACCCAACTATATGTTGCCTTCAGGAGACTTTTGTCAGCTACAAAGACAAACATAGCTCAAAGTGAAGGGGTGGAAGATGATACTCTAAGCAAAGGGCATCCAGAGACAACCAGGTATAGCCATGCTTATATCACACAAAACAGATTTCAAGGTGAAAAAAGGTAATGAGACAAAGATGAACATTTTATAATGATAAAGGGGATAATTTAATAAGAAGACATAACACTCATCAATATACATGCACCCAACCTGGGAGCACCAAAACATATACAGCATTTACTAACAGACCTAAAGGGAGAAACTGATGAAAATACACTGATAGTAGGGGACCTAAATACCCCACTGACAGCAATGGATACATCACCCAAACAGAAAGTCAACAAGGAAACCTTGGCCTTAAATGACACATTACACCAAATAGCCATAATTGGTATTTACAGAACTTTCCATCCCAAAGTGACAGAATATACATTCTTCTTAAGTGCACATAAATTTAAGAAGATTTAAATCATATCTAGCATATTTTCCAATCATGTTATGAAACTAGAAATTAACTACAAGAAAGCTGGGAAAACCACACAATGTGTGAAGATTAAACAACATGCTGAGCAGCTACCTAGGTCAAAGAATAAATAAGACACCAAAAGATACATAGAGACATTTATTAGGTATATTTTAATAAAAGTCTTTTTAAAAAAAGATACAGAGACAAACAAAAATATAACATATCAAAATTTTTGGGATGCAACAAAAAAATATACCGAAGGAAGCTAATAGCATTAACAGACCTACCTCAAGAAACCAGAAAAATCTCACACTAAGATTACAGCTTATAGAACTAGAAAAAGAATAAATGAAGCTCAAAGTCAGTAGAAGGAAGAAAATAATAAAAATTAGAATGAAAATAAATGAAACAGAGAACAAAAAAGACAATACAGAAAAATAATGAAACAAAGAACTAGTTCTTTGAAAAGATAAAGAAAACTAACACACCTCTGGCTAGACTCACTAAAGAAAAACCCTAAATAGACCAATCACAAGTAAACTGAAACAGTAATCACAAACGTCCCAAAATAAAAGTCCAAGACCAGATGGCTTCACTGGTAAATTCTACCAAACATTCTAAGAATATGTAATAGCTATCTTCTTCAAATGTCTCTAAAAAAAACTGAAGAGGAGGGATAGTTCCTAACTCATTTTATGAGGTCAACATTACCAACACCAAAACTCGGCAAGGACAACACAAGGAAGACAATACAGGCCAATATTTTTGATGAACACAGATGCAAAAATCCTTAACAAAATACTAGCAAATCAAATACAATACATTAAAAGGATCATACATGATGATCAAGAGGTGGCCTCTCCAGAAATTCAAGGATAGTCCGACATCCACAAACCAATCAATGCTACTCCACAGAAAAAGCATCCAATAAGATGCAATATACGTTTATGTTAAAAGACTCAATGGATATAGAAGGAAAGTACCTCAATATAATAAAGTTCATATATGACAAACCCTCAGCTAATACATACTCAATGGTGAAAAACTGAAAGCTTTTCTTCCAAGATCAGGAACAAGACAAAGATGCCCGCTCTCACCAGTTATTCTGCATAGTACAAAAAGTCCTAGCCAGAGCAATAAGGTAAGAGAACAAAATAAAAGGCATCAAAATTGGGAATGAAGAAGTAAAATTGTCACTATTTGCAGATGACATGATTCTATAATACAAAACCCTAAAACCACACAAAAAAACTATTAGAAACAATACAAAAAAGCAGTAAAATTGCAAGATAAAAATCAATATACGAAAATCTGTCGTACTCCTATATACTAAAAAAGAAATAGCAGGTAGAGAAATGAAGAAAACAATATCATTTACAATGGCAAGAAAAAAGATAGCACCCCTAGAAATAAATTTTACAAAGGAAGTGAAGGACCTATACATTGAAAACAACAAGACACACTTTTGAAAGATAATCTATGTTCATGGATTAGAAAAATTACCATTGTTAAAGTGGCCATATAACCTAAAGCAATATACAGATTTAATACAGTCCCCATCAAAATCCCAATGGCATTTTCACAGAAATAGAAAAATCCTCAAATTTGTATGGAACCACGAAAGACCCCCAAAAGCCAAAGTAATCCTGAGACAAAAGAACAAAACTAGAGATATCACACTCTCTTGACTTCAAACTATACTACAAAACTACAATAATTAAAACAGTATGGTATTGGCAAAAAAAAAAAAAAAAGACACAGACTAATGGAACAGAAGAATTGAGAGTCCAGAAATAAACCCACACGTATATGGGCAGCTAAGTTTTCACAAAGAAGCCAAAAACATGAAATGGAGAGTTTCTTCAATAGATGGTGCTGGCAAAACCAAAAAGCCACATGCAAAATGAATGAAACTAGACTGCTGACAGCACACAAAAATTAACTCAAAATGAACGAAAGAGTTGAATATAAGAACTGAAACAGTAAAATGCATAAAAGAAAACAGAGGCACTAAACTCATGGACTTGGTCTCAAAGGGGTTTTATGAACTTGACCCCCAAGGCAAGGGAAATAAAAGCAAAATTAAATGAATGGGACTACAACAAACTAGAAAGCTTCTGTACAGCACAAGAAACCATCAACAAAGCAAAAAAGATAACCAATGAATAGGAGAATATATTTGCCAACCATTTCAACCATTACCTCTAAAAAGGAGCTAATTCCCAAATATTTAAAGAATTCACACAAGTCAACGACAAAAAAACAATCTGATTAAAAATGAGAAGAGAAGCTGAACAAACACTTTTTCAAGGGGCAAATGGGAAATGGGTTAAAAAGTTTAAAGATAGGGAAAAACTATTTTAAACTTTGTAGTTATTGTTAATAGTTGAAATTTACAGAAACAGATTTATAGCAACTCCATGGAGAACAAAGTAGAGCAAAATCACTCACCCTATTTGTCTTTGAAAAATGGCCTCAACTTACTTTGCCTGTTAAGTTTTAAGTTAGTTCATTAATTCTGAATACCTTTTCTTACAATCCACAAGTGCCTCATAAAGTAGCCTTAAAAGGGTATGCTTTTTTTCAGTGTTGAGATTCCAGTCAGAAATCCATTTTCTAACCTAAGATGAAATGGACAAAAAGAGGAAATTTAGCAAAACAGCTGAACATTATTTTTCACAATTTAAAATATAACATTTAGAACACGCATAACTGCTACTAATTTTAGCTATAAAACCACACTTCTGACAAGCAGAACAAGTAAGTTATTCCACGTAATAACTTACTTGATCCAGCTCAGTTGGAATATACTGGATGGCTCCACAAGATGCTGCCACTTTAATGAGGCTGCAATATACCGTATATCTTACAGGAGTATTCTTATCCATTCCATGGAAAAGGTTGCTTAGCCTGGTTAACGAAACAAACAAAAAGGTTGAGATCAGTAACTATAGTGATTAAGTTGAGGTTTAGCAGCTCCCACAAGGACAGCAACTATTAATAACTTCACATTACAAGGAGAGAACTGGGGCACAGAAAGCTTAAGTGACTTGTCCAAAGTCACACAGCTTATAAGAGCAACAGCTGACAGTAAAGTGACAGTAACATGAAGAGCCCCTAGACAAACAGGGCCTCTTTTGGTTCGTAACTTACAACTGCAGTCTCAGAGATGGGCGTTCACCTTCCCGAAATTTGACCAGCTTTTCACAAAGGTTTTCAATCAGAGCTTCTTGCTTCTCTGGTTCCAGGATCAAAAGGAGGGATACCACGCTGTTCATCACACTTTCAACATCTACACATGTAAGGATAACAATGATGATACTCTAATACTGAATGTATCTAGTTAAATATGTATTTCCAGTGTTCAAAGACCATTAAACACAAGATACTTTAAAGAGATGTAATCTGGCTACTGTAAAACAGTTCTAGAGGCCACTTTTCCTCCAATGGTGTGCATTATACTAAAATATAGTATACACAAATTCAAACTAAACCAGCTCTGTTGTATAGCTAACACCCAGAAAACAACATGTACGTTTTATTAAAGAAGGACACTATTACCTAAGATTTGGTTTGCAACCACTAAAACAGAAGACTGATTTACATGTCTAAATATAAGGTTTAAATTTTTACTAGCACGATATTCAATCATGTGAAAGTTACTGGTTAGGTCTTAGGCTAGGATGCTTTCCCAACTGAAGAAAACTTTGCACATACAAGTAGGAAATGATTTAGAAATAAAAGCTGTCTACTTTCTGGTTGGGTCACTAATTTTCAAGTTAAGATATTAGTCATAAACCAAGTTTGATCTCAAACCTTAACTAGAGATTTCAGGACTCCCAATTTCAAAATTTTCCATTTTAGCTCAATAAACAGGGCATCAGCCAAATAATTAAATAGTTTTTAGATTATATTCCATTTGATATTAATCTAAACATTATGGAAAAGAAGTCCTTCATTTTTTAATTCAGTTCATTTTGAAATTATCCATATTTAGTGTGTACACTAAACAAACATACCATAAACATTCAAAAAACATGCCTGATATAAAAAAAGATGTTTTCTCAAAATAGGCTTACTTCATAGGTACAACAGATTAGAATGAATGGAAAGTATGTGC
>NW_011888857.1:345827-365924 GCF_000151845.1 Pteropus vampyrus
CCATGGAAAAGGTTGCTTAGCCTGGTTAACGAAACAAACAAAAAGGTTGAGATCAGTAACTATAGTGATTAAGTTGAGGTTTAGCAGCTCCCACAACAAAGACAGCAATTATTAATAACTTCACATTACAAGGAGAGAACTGGGGCACAGAAAGCTTAAGTGACTTGTCCAAAGTCACACAGCTTATAAGAGCTACAGCTGGCAGTAAAGTGACAGTAACATGAAGAGCCCCTAGACAAACAGGGCCTCTTTTGGTTCGTAACTTACAACTGCAGTCTCAGAGATGGGCGTTCACCTTCCCGAAATTTGACCAGCTTTTCACAAAGGTTTTCAATCAGAGCTTCTTGCTTCTCTGGTTCCAGGATCAAAAGGAGGGATACCACGCTGTTCATCACACTTTCAACATCTACACATGTAAGGATAACAATGATGATACTCTAATACTGAATGTATCTAGTTAAATATGTATTTCCAGTGTTCAAAGACCATTAAACACAAGATACTTTAAAGAGATGTAATCTGGCTACTGTAAAACAGTTCTAGAGGCCACTTTTCCTCCAATGGTGTGCATTATACTAAAATATAGTATACACAAATTCAAACTAAACCAGCTCTGTTGTATAGCTAACACCCAGAAAACAACATGTACGTTTTATTAAAGAAGGACACTATTACCTAAGATTTGGTTTGCAACCACTAAAACAGAAGACTGATTTACATGTCTAAATATAAGGTTTAAATTTTTACTAGCACGATATTCAATCATGTGAAAGTTACTGGTTAGGTCTTAGGCTAGGATGCTTTCCCAACTGAAGAAAACTTTGCACATACAAGTAGGAAATGATTTAGAAATAAAAGCTGTCTACTTTCTGGTTGGGTCACTAATTTTCAAGTTAAGATATTAGTCATAAACCAAGTTTGATCTCAAACCTTAACTAGAGATTTCAGGACTCCCAATTTCAAAATTTTCCATTTTAGCTCAATAAACAGGGCATCAGCCAAATAATTAAATAGTTTTTAGATTATATTCCATTTGATATTAATCTAAACATTATGGAAAAGAAGTCCTTCATTTTTTAATTCAGTTCATTTTGAAATTATCCATATTTAGTGTGTACACTAAACAAACATACCATAAACATTCAAAAAACATGCCTGATATAAAAAAAGATGTTTTCTCAAAATAGGCTTACTTCATAGGTACAACAGATTAGAATGAATGGAAAGTATGTGCAAAGATAAGTTTAGAAACAACAGTGCTTAAAAGTTCTAAGGTCTGAAACAAAACAATTCACAAGAAGTTTTAAAAGTAGATTCTTTAAAATTTGTAAAAAATATTACACAAAATTAAAAACAAACCTTTATCATCTTCCTTCAGACATACATCACAGGCTTCAATAATTTGAGCTAAATCTATATGAAGTCCACCTTCTGAGTTCTCTTCTGAAATTTCAGCTCCTTTAGATTTCAGATAAGCTCGAAGTTCAGCAGCCTATAGAATCAAACAAGGTTGCTATATATCTATAAAACTATGAATGAGAAAACACAAGATCTCACACCACTCTGTTCTATTTCTGAAAAAAAATGTAAATGCTGTATTTAACGATGACTTTAAATTATGATCAGGTGCCTCTTCCCTAGCTCATCCATCGCCACCACTCCACAGGTTTTCCCCTACAACAGGACCCAACCCTGTTGGCTATGACACCCAGTGGAGACATATACTTGGATTATCTTTAGAATTTCTCTCATATCACTTATTCCACTGGACTTTCAGTATATAGCAAAAACCTTTCTAATATAACCCAAAGCTTTTTGGGAGGGGGTTGATCTGACTTGGTAAATTCAATTTGTTTTCAAGAAATGAAAATGTATTGCTTTCAGGTATGTATAACATAGCTACTTTAAAAAGTTAGACATTACCCTGGGAACAGAGTAATCATTTGTTAATTAAATGTTTGAGAACCTGACACAGCATTCGAGGGACACAAAGATAAAAAGATAATTAATGCCTTTGAATGTTGAATAAAATATTTCTATCAAATTGAATCTACCATATAATCTTTTAAAATGCAAAATGCATATCAGGACCAGAAAGCACACCTTTGGACCTATAAAAGTATAACTATAGTACTGCACTGAGGTATTTAAACATTTTCTACTCTAATGCATATATAATATTTAATAGCTTGTTCTTTTGAGGGCTTAGTATTTATGGTAGCCAAACATGAATGCAGATGGTATTTAAGGCAATAAAATGAACAACTGAAACCTCAGTTTGCTGTATGGACACCATTAGTAAAATGCATAAGTATCACATTTTCTAAACTCAAATATGTTTGACTACCTAAGAACAGTATATCAAATCTGTAGATTTGATGGTGCTATTCTTTCAGATAACAACAGAGTTAACTTCACATGAATAAGTATTAAAACAAGATTTCATAAAACATTGTTACCACATCAGAGAACCCAAAAATATCGCTGTAAAGTATGCTTCTCTATGAAAAAAAATAAGGATTTTGTTCAGTTTCTGCTTTGTAGACAAAATGTGAACTTTTCTAAGAACTATTCAACCAACAGTTTATTGTTTTTATCTGTCATCCTCACTGGCCACAAGTTGTGGTTGTGGAGTGGTACAAGCAAAGGAAAAGAAATAAGGATTCTGAACTCTATTTAACTCTAGAGAATTTAATCAAAGTTACACTCCTGAAGCAATCACCTATTGACCTAAAAGGAATGGCTAGTATGAAAATGATTACAAAAACAGCGTAACCTAACTAGAAATCACACATTAACACTAAAATATGGTCAACAAAAGTTAACTTCCTGCATCTATGGATACTTTTCTATGCTAAAAAAATATATACCTTTCAGTAACCTAACAGTTAACTATAGATAATGATACCATTACCAATAAAATATGCTTTTTTCCTTGTCCATATTTTTCTGTGCTCAACTCCTTCCCTGCCCTTTCTTTTTAAAAAAATTTTTTCCATTTTCATGTCTGCTTCTTACTTTGGTCTTCAAGGGCAAGGGTCTACATTTTTACCATAGGAAAAATAATCACATCTGCAATTTAAAAGTTAAGAACAGTAATGATGTTTTCTTTTACGGAAAACAAAATTTCCATGTTCGTGGAATAGCAGAAAAATACAAAATGATAATACGTTAAGCCTTCAAGAGTAGTTTTCAGATCTGCGAAATTAACTTAAGAGATCACCAACTACAGTTTAACTTCTGTTACGGGGAAAATGCGAAGCATTAACCATGCATACTAACGAGTAAACCCCAAACAGAAAGTTTAAGAGTACTAGAAAGGTTCACCAGGTGTATGCCTAAAAGTATGAGGGTGGAACTGACGTAATGTTTTCAGGTTACAGACCTCTCACTCTTAAGCACTGAAAATACAAAATATCGTCTATGTATAAAATAAAGGTCACCTGTGCCTTTGTGATACCATACCACCACCATTTTGATCTTTAGTAAAAAATTATTTTTCCCTAGACTGCTTCGTCTAAATATTCGCCACCTCCCACTTCGGATGTGGCTGCGTTTGGGGGACGGAAGCAGATACCATTCCTAAAGAGTCAAAAAGGACTGTGTCGTCAAGGAGTGACTCCGGGCTGAGAGTCGCGACGCCAACCAGGAAGTCGGCCGCGAAGTCTCCGGCCCAAGGCTGGGGCTGCCGGCCACCGGGCTGGGGCAACCCCAGGCCAGAAACGCACGGCCCTGCCTCGCGGCCTCCCCACTGCCGCGCGTGGAGGCGTGAGCTGCGGCTCTCAGCCCTGGAGCCGGCATCGAGGAGCGGCGTCCCGCCGCTCGGCCCCGACTCGGCCCTTCACGCCCCTGAGGACGCCCCCACCCCCGCCTTGGCGGCCCCCGCGGCGCGGGAGCACACCTGATCTTCCTCACTGATGTCGATAAAGGCCGGGACGCTCATGGTGAAGGCCCGGGCGCAACGGACGCTCCACTCGCAAACCACGCCGACCGGAAAAGGGAGCTGGCACTCTTGGTGGCGCCTCACAACCGTTTCCGGGTCACCTTGCTCAGGGCCTTGAGGGGCGGAGTCACCGGGACAGGCGGGGCCGCGGGGGCCAATCCCACCGCGCGCTGTGGCCGAGGCTGGGGACGGAAGGGCGTGCCCTCCGGAGCCGCCTCCGTACGTCGCCTCGCGCTGCTGAAAATGTCACTGGCTCTCGTCTGTATTGCTGCTGCGCTTACTCCTCACTTAGCTCACCTCTCCCTTGAAATTTTAAGACTGTCGGATGAACGAGAATTACTTGTGATCAGAACAGTTGTTCCGTTCCAGCCTGGCCTCCTCTTCCCTTTGCAGGTGTCTCAGGCCGCACTTAAGGCGCCAGCCACTTGGTCCTGCTTCCCTTACAGTCCACCGAAGTTAACCAGCTCTTGGCAGTCTAGAACAGCCTTTGGGGCATACATTTGTTGCTAAACCCGATCATCTTTTTTTTTTTTCCCCCTCAAGTGATAATTTAACCCATTTTTCAGCCTTTATTGAGAACTGGCTTGCAGGCATTGTTCTCTGCTAGGGATAACAGTAGCTTTTAGAAGCTCTCACATGCAGCTTACGTTCCAGTGGGGATACGCAGGACGTAAACGTTGCAAAGTAATTAGAAAGGCAGGCCTGGATGGCATTGTGTTTTACAGCATGGACTCCAGAGTTGTATTCCGTGGGATGGAATACAACATCCCGTGGGACTCTTAATTAATTGCCAAGCCTCTGACAGATTTTGAACAGAAGAGTGAGGAGCTCAAACTTTTTTTTTTCCTTTGGTAAAGGATTGCTCTGGCAGGTGTATTGCAAATCTACCACTTGTGTATTTGGCTTCTTCCATCTAGCACAGTGTTTCCAAGGTTGTTGCATGTATCAGTTCTTCATTACTTTTTATTGCTTAATAATATCTCATTGTTATACATTTTATTTATTCATCAGTAGATGTACATTTGAGTTGTTTCCATTTTCTGACTAGTATGATTAATTCTTCTCTGAACATTTATGCACAAGATTTTGTGGGGACATATGTTTATATTTCTCTTGGGTATATACCTAGGAGTGAAATTATTGGGTTATATGGCAACTTTATGTTTAGCTTTTTGGGGCGCTTTTTTCCAACAAGGCAGCAGCTTTATTTTTAATTGCCTCAAAGAAAGTAACAATCTAAATGTTCAACAGGTGAATGGACAAACAAATTGTTACATATATATGTATATATATATAATCTCCATGTAAGGAAATATTACTCTGCAATAAAAAAGGATGAACTACTGATACATGCAACAATATGGATTAACCTCATAATAATTTTGCTGCACAAAAGAAGCCAGACTTATTTTATGATTCCATTCACATAGAACTCTAGAAAATACAAACTAATCTAATGTGGCAGCACTGTAGATCAGGAGTCCACAGCCCCCAGTCTGTGGACTGTACTAGTCTGTGGCCTGTTAGGAACCAGGACGCACAGCAGGAAGTGAGGGGGGGGGGGGGGGGGGGGGGGGGTGAATGAGTGAAACTTCATGTGTATTTGCAGCTGCTCTCCAGTGCTAGCATCACGGCCTCAGCTCTATCTCAGATCATCAGGCATTAGTTCCTATAGGAATACCCATTCCTGGTGCCAAAAAGGTTGGGGACCGCTGTGTAGGTTGTTGTTGCCTGTGTGAGGAGGACTTGGCAGGAAGGAAGAAGCTTGAGGAAGCTTTTGGGGGTTATGGATATGTTCGTTATCTTGATTGTGGAGATTGTGTCATGGTTGTGTACATATATAAGATTTATCAAGTTGTTCACTTAAAATAAGCAGTTTATTGATATCATGATTATACCTCAGTATAAACAAATGGTAAGCAAAGCAAAGAGAGAGAGAGAGAGAGAGAGAGAGAGAGAGAGAGAGAGAGAGAGAGAGAGAGAGAGGAGGATAGGATGGAAAACTTCTGGATAGACCAAACTTAAAAAGATTCATGCTTACACGGAATACTCTTGATGATGGAGAAACACCTGAATCTGAAGACAGGGAACTTATATATATGTTCACACTTCATTCCTTACACCTACCTCAGTGCCCAACACAAAGCAAGCAGTCATACAGTTATCAGTTGCTTCTGAAGGAATAATCCCTGAGCTCCTCCCCTCAAACAATTTATTATTGCGAAGTCTAGGAAGACAAACTGAAAAACACATATGCCATTTCATCGAACATTTTAAAGTCATAATTTTTGCAATCTTTCTTCATTCTGTGGTCTTTATGAAGTAAAACAACATCCATCCTTTCAAAGGAAGTTTTTGAGAGGGAGATGGTGAATGGATATGGGCAGAATTATTTGAAACTTTAAACTTTCATTCATTTATTCATACTTCACTCATTCATATATATATTTATCTCTATTATGTGCTAGGTACTGTTTAGGCACTCGGGTTGAGAGAACAAAAGTAAGGAATGCATCTTGAATGGGGATAGGAATGCTTATGTACCCCAGCTTGAAATCCAGTTTTCTAAACTTTTCTCCTAATTTTAAAAACACAGGAGAGTGAATTCCATTCCTAAAAGTTACTGGGTAAGAGAACCACTCCCAAATGGGTAATACCAACCTCATGGGAAAAGGTATATATTCTATATTCCTATGCTTTATATTCATTTAAAAACTATAACTCAAGGAATATAATTCTATATTCCTATGCTTTATATTCATTTAAAAACTATAACTCATGATTTTTAAATGAAAAATTTAGCTTTGTTTTTTTGTTAAAATAAGTGTTCTGTGTGCTTTTTCCCTCCCTTTTTTTGTCTCTTAACTCAGACAAGTGGTATAAGAAATATTGTCCATTTTTCCATATATGGCATGTTCATATGTTCCAAATGTTTCAGATAAAGAAATTTGGAGCCAGTTGAAATCGGAGCTGGCCAATTTCAACCTGATCCTATGCTCGAAGTAAAATACAGTTCACTTGTGTGTTAAAGGCAATAAAATAAAAATTGTCATTTATAACACGATAACAATCTGTCGTTATTATATAGTATGCTTTAGAACTTCTTAAAAACATATCTAGGAACTTTCAAAAATGAATTACCAAGAAATTGAATAAAGCCCCATTCTTCCGTAAGACAAAATATTCTCTTACCTGATTTTTTACATGAAAAATGTAACCAAATATTTATAGTTCTTCTTTATGGTTTAATTTATCTGTTTTCCCTCTAGCGCTATCTTCTTCTTTCTGATTAAAAATTCGGGAAACCCTGATTTTAGCTATATTTTTAATTATTCTATTTGCTGGGGTTATATTAATATTTTCACTTGAAAATTTATTATTGGACCAAAATTATAATTTTTTTTTTTTTTTTTTTAGGAAAAGTAAGATTTATCGAAAGGACATTTTAGAAGGAGACAAGCAGTGCTAAGGAGGCTGCAGCCCTGTGGAATTTGGGAGGTGAAATCAAAATTATAATTTTTTGCAAAGAGAATGCTTTGCATTATAATGACATCTAAAATTTGTCTTCAAGTCTATATCAGGCATCTTGAAACTATGAAAGTATTCATCTGATAAAGGAGAGTGTATTTTTATGCTATAATAGTACATGCAGTTGATTACCTAAGTAGTAATGCTATATTATAGAGGGTAACCCTTCAAAATGGGCATCATTTATTATAATTAATTTACTGAACAAATGTTCTGTGAACTCTGAGAAAGTGGGGATGTGTTCTATATTGCATCCCTTCACTTATCAAAGTGCCTGATACAAGAAAGTGCCCTAAAAAAAAATACCTGTTATATTAGTGAATGATACCACAAAATTTAAAAAAACAAAATTGATTTTTAATAAATCTCTGATAACTGCTTTAAATTTTAATTTTGAATGAAAAATAGACGAACGATTACAATGTTCTAGAAGGACATGGAAAAGAGTTTGTTTTTTTTTTAAAGTATGGCGAAGAATGCTACTTGTCAACCTGTTATCCATCTTCTTGTTTCTTAGTAGCAAAAGTCTCCCTAGAGTGTAGATGTGGCAATGTACCCTTCTATGCAACTAAATACATCAGCCTTATTATGGCTAGAGGTAGCCAATGACAGGTAAGTGAGAGTTTTGGTAGTAGTTTCTGAGAAAATTCGATATAAGGAGCTGACTCTGCCTGGAAGCTGACTCTTTTGACCTTTCCCCTTTCTCCTTGCTTCCTAAAACATGAACGTAATGGTGGGAATTGCAGCAACCAAACTAAAAACAAGACGTGGCCTTAAAGGTGGACATCATATAATGGTGAGGAAAGATGGAAGGAGCCTATATCCCTGATGACATGAGGAAGATGTGGTGTCAGCCCATGACTGCTTACCTCTGTACTTGTTTTATGTAAGAGAAAAATCTCTGTCTGGTTTAATCCACCTTTATATTGGATTTCTCTTATATACAGCTGAACCTAATCCTGATTGACAGAGAAAAGTTTGAAATCTAAGCTGTAAGTTTGTCAATAAAAGATTTATACATGTGCAAATTAACAAATTTTTGTAAAGGTGTATTTATGGTGGGAATCTTGGAAACTCTTAGTGCTGTCATAGTGTAACGCTGAAGTAACAAAGTAGCTATCATTTTAGGATCTCAGAGATTTATAGCTAATAATTAAATTTTATACTCGTCATGCAACATATGATTATAGTGGCTTTATAGGTGAAACAACAAATGTGTAAACCAGTTGATTGGTGGCTTACTGAAATATATTGCACCTGAGCTGTAGATTCAGCTGTAGAACTGATACCGTGCCTTAAATCTCAAACACTATGACCATTAGAAAGCATTAATCTTCCATTAGTCTTTGTAAGAGAAAATTTATAAGGTTAACTTCTTCACTTCACATGGCATAGCTGATTATCACATTCTTACATCTGCTGAATCCAAGGAAGACACATTCATCATTTATATTTTTAAATGACTTCAGAAAGGCAGGTCTATACCAGACGAGAAGAACTTAATGCACTAGTCAAGGGACTTATCAGCTGCAAATAATAGAAATGCAAGAATAGTTTATGAGCTAATAATTTTTATAATTTTGGGGAAAAAACACAATTTTGAGCTCCTTTATGAGCCACACTAACCACAACCCTGTAATGTATTATTATTATTTAAAGATGAAGCAACAGAGGCTTGGAGGAGTTAGTCAGCTTTGCTACCAGGAGACACAAGCATTGGTTAGCTTGGATTCCCATTCAGGTCTGTCTGACTGAAAAGCTGTTGCTCTTGTCTCTTCTTTTTTTGTTGGTTGGTGATAATTTCATTTTAAAAATAGAATATGAGTCTTTACTTGATATGGAATATGTGTTTTTAAAATAAACATTTGTATGGAAGTATAACATGTTCAGAAAAATGCACTAATCTTAAGTGTACCCTTTGATGAGTTATTACAGTGAAGGTACACATGTAACCATCATTCAGGTCAAAAAAAGAGCATTCCTTAGCCACTGGAGAAATACAAATCATAACCAAAATGAGACAGCCTTCCACATCCACTAGAATGGTTGTGAAAGAAAAGGCAGACAATAACAAGTTCCGATGAAGATATGGAGGATTTGGAACCCTTATACACTGATGATGGGAATGTAAAGTGGTCCAGCCACTTCAGAAAACGGTCTGGCTCTTTCTTAAAAGGCTAAATGTAGAGTTATCATATAATCCAGCAATTCCACTCTTAGGTATATATCCAAGAGAACTGAGAGTATATGTCCATGCAAAAAAAAAAAAGTACACGTTCATAGCAGCATTATTCAAAAAAGCTAAAAACATTCATTAATAGCCAAATGTCCACCAGCTGAGAAATGGATAAACAAATGTGGTATATTTATACAATGGAATATTATTTGGCAATAACAAGGAATGGAGGACTGATACACACTACAACATGAATGAATCTTGAAAATATTATGCTTAGTGAAAGAAGCAAGAAACAACCCATATTGTATGATCCATTGGTGGTGGCGGCAGATATGTCCACCTAGCCATAGGCAAGGCTAGATAGGGAGACCTCCTTAAACCATGAAGAATCATAGAACTCATGCTCTCTGTGACTAACTTGCCCAAGAAAAATTTCCTCTTGGGCTTGCTGGTTCCCCACCAAGCAAGACCAGTAGGGAAAGAAGCTTCCAGTTTCCCAACACAAGGCTGCGCTCCATGGGAGGCCCACCCCCTAGTGGAGAATGGTGGAGCTGAAATGAGCTTAGGTATTCTTGCACCAGTACCAATCAGAGAGATCACTCAACTTCCTATTGGGCGGAGGGAGATTAGATATGGAGTGATCAGAAGTGTCAAAGTGGACACTTGGTAGAGCTCTCTTCACTTGGAAGGAAGCATGAGGTATGGGGATGGACCATTTCCTCTAACTCTGAACAGCTCTTCTATCCTTTGGCTTTACATTGCTATTCAGACCCTCGTCATCTCTTGTCTGGACTCCTGAAGTCCTCTTCTAACTGTTCTCCTTTCCTCCACTTCCACTGTCTTTCCACTCATCCTCTGAGATTGTACCCGGAGAACCTGCAAAACAGATATAGCTCAAAGATATATTTCATTTGTCCTCTGTAACATTAAATTTTTTTTAATTAATTTATTTTTATGGTGACATTGGTTAACAAAATCCAATAAGTTTCAGCTGTACATTTTAACAGTAAGGCGTATATGTGTGTGTGTGTGTGTTTGTGTGTGTGTGTGTGTGTGTGTGTGTATTTTTCTTTTTACACTGTGTGTTCACCTCCCATAGTTAGATTTCTTTCTGTCACCACACATTTGACCCCTTTTGCCCCATCTACCTCCCTTTTACCCCCTTCCCCCTGCCCTCTGGTAACCACAGTCTATTGTCCACGTTAATTTTTTTAAAAAATGTATTGCTGTGGCAGACGCTATTGGTAACTTATCTGATACTTGTTTTTCTCTTTTTATTTTACTAGTAGAACCCTGCTTTTGTTCAGGGTGGCATCACACCCACCTAAAGAACTGTTTCCAAGATTCTTTTGTAGCTGGGATGGGGATGTGACACCTTTTGGCTAAGATGAAAAGAAAGTTGCTATATGGGGTATTCTCAAAAGTTCTTTAAATGGAGTCATACTTTACTGGTGGGAGCCTTTAACCTTTTGACTTTCCCCTTCTCACTACCTGGGTTTTACACATGAAGCCGGAGATGGGGCAGCTAGTTTGCAACCTTAAGGTAATAAGCTGAGGATGAATTCCACATGCTGTGGGGATAAAGTAGAAAGCCAGAAGGAACCTGGGTCCTGGTTCATTATGGAACCACCTTCTCAGCCCTGGGGAATTTATCTGTAGATTTCTAGTTTTGTGAGGAAAACTCACCCCTTATTTGTCTAAGCCACTATTGGTCAGTTTTATTTTGTTACTTGGACCCAACCTTACGGAACTGATTTGGTATCTGAAATGGAGTGCTTCAAGCAATGGAATGTAAAATACGGTATTGGCTTACTGAAAGAAGTAAGTCATTACAATGAGATCACAGATTCTGCAGGCTAAAAAGAGCAGGAGCATTGCTGTATGATGACAAAACGTCCTCCATGAAGAACTCTCTCCTTTTGTTTCTTAAGACATAAGCCATTTATGTTGTCATTAGGGGAAAGAGTAGATGTAACACACGTTAATATACCCTAGTGACTTCTTGCCACTTTCAGCAAAGATCCAAATGATAGGGGTGAATTCAGACAACGTGGATGGGTCCAGCTGTGTCAGATGTGCGCGTTACAGGGAAGGAACCCTGAGCTTAGGGAACCCAAATAGTTTATAATGCACTGTAAGCATGCTTGTCCTTTGTTCTGGAGGGAAATACTGTCCCTATCTTCCAAGGCTGTTTTCTACTTAAACATTCTTGAAAAGGTAGCCTGAAACAAAGAGCCATCAGTGCCTCTGCATACAAGGTATATAGAGATATAAGAAACCCAAGGAAAATTGTCAAATAAACCCTAGACTTGTTTGACAAAAGCCTATAACTGTTCAACCTCTAAGACCATCCCAGGTCCCTAAGCTCACATCCACTAGAAGTGAAGTGGGAGAGTTCTGTGAGGCCCCCTAAGAAAGGCATCTTTTCCAAAGCCCTTCTCATTCGAAGCCATGGATAATAATGGACTAGAAGGATTCCTCCAGAAGTCATAACCAGAGGCTATTAGATGTGCTAATCGAGACCATAGACCATCACCAAGGCAAGGAGTCCTCAGCCTTGATGCCAAAACACAGTATTTGATATTTGCAATAACCACCATGTGTTTCCCATTCTCCTCCTTCTGGAACTGGAGTTATCACTGCATTCCTGCTCCTTCTCTATTGTATATTCAGTGTATTGGAGACAGTTACCTTTATCTTTCACTGTTAAGGTCCCTGGGCCCTGATGAGATACAGCTGGACCTGCATAGCATCTAGAGAGCTGAGATTCTCAGCTGGATGCAATACTTGGATGATATATATATCCATGTGTATATATATATGCGTGTGTATATATGTATATATACACACGCATATATATACACATAATACACATATCTATAATATATATATTAATGTATATATATAATATATATATATCTTTTAAGATTGTCTCCCTTTGGGATAGAGAGTGTTTTTATTTACATAAGGGATATCTGTATTATGTTCCATAGGAGAATTTTATTGTGATTGTGAGTTCTTATTAACTTTAAGTATAGAATAAGTAAATATTGATGTTGAACAGCTAAGAAGTATGTTGTAGTTGACCGTCTCATATTTTCTCGCTATCACTTTTTTGGACATCCTTGTTATGATTTCCAGCCTTCTGATTCCTCTCTCCCCTGAGGAGGAATCCAGAAAAGAAATTGCCCGAAATTTGACTTAGGTTCTATCAGTTAGATAGACCCACTTGAAACTAATATTCGGAAATGGGCAACTTGAAGAAGAAAGCTCTGTGCATAATCAATTTGCTTGGTAAACGTGGTAGTAGAGGTCTCTGGCTTTTAGGGACAACAGTGTCAGAGGCGATGTCCTCTTACATTTCCTGGGGCAGCAGCAGCAGCAGTAATGGTTTTATTAGGCCATGTGGGCCATGTGGCTTGGCGTGCTGTTTCAAGAACAGCCTTAAGCCTGTTTGTTCAGCTCTCCCAACAATTCTTTGAGGTGCCTCAGATATTCTTTCTTCTTCTTTTTATCTTGATATTGAAACATAATATACATACAGAAAAGCATATATATCTGGTGGCATACCAAGGGCAGGGGAGTGGGAGAGGTTCATTCGGGGTACAAACGATAGGAGGTTTAGTGTCTGTAGATCATTTAAAAACAATAATAAAGCTGATTAATTTGCTTTTTACTACCACCATGCACAGTCACTTCTAAATAATGTCAGTGATAAAATAGTCCTCCCTGAAAAAAATCTTTAGTGCAGTTACTATTGAATTAAATGTATATATCACAAATTTTATACACACACACCCACACCCACACACACACACACACACACACACATCACATCACAGTTTGAGAAACACTGGCCTATTGAATGAAATCACAATGGCATACAAAGAATCAGGTGCCTCAGTGCCTACACACACACACACGCACGCACGCATGCACGCACACACACACACACACACACACACACACACACACACACACACCCCAGGTCGAGTCATATTAAACTGTACTTCTTTAACTCACCAATTTGTTTCATATCGCCAAGCCTTTGCTGTGCTTCTCCCTTTACCTTGAATGTCCATTGTCCATCAGTTCTTCTGAGAAACCTTATATGTGCACTTCCCTCTCTCCCTCTGCCCAGAGGAGTGAAGCACTCCGCTCTTTGTCTGCCCTCTATATCCTATGCATACTTCTATACTTGATCTCCACAATATTATGTTATATATGTCTACCTATACGACTTACACGTCTGTCTGTCCTTACTAGTCAATGAGCCAGCCCCTCAACAGCCGTGACCCTGTGTTATTCGTTTTCGTAGCAAAGAGGCTAGCATAGTGCTTGATAATTGTTAGATGGCTTAAAAACATTGAGTCACTCAAAGAGTAAAAATATTACCCTCTTGAAATTAAGCCAAATGCCACAATTCGTCTCTAACTAGATATACCTCTAGCTCTGAAAATTCTTTTGAAACTATAAAAAGGCAAAAGAAAGTTCTTAATAAAGGAAAATATATCAAATTTCTGCTGATCCAGAAGCTCCACGAATGAGCAGAACTAATATTTCAAGATATGCACTCAAGGATTTTCTTCTAAAGTCTTGGGAGATCAAGGTGAAATGCCCTGACTCCAGACTGTTCTCTCTAAACTATTAACATCAGAATGAATCATTTCAGACAGTTTTTTTTATTACAGAGAAAGGATGTTCTGAAGCATAGTTGTTTTGGAGGTAGAAACAACCTAATTACATTTAAATCCGAGGCAAAAACATGGCTCTTTATGCTCAGGAGCTCTGTCTTTCTCTTCTGTACAGATATTACTTCTCTGACTTTATATCCTACCTCCATATGTACCCTAAGATCAAGCTATAAAAAAAAAAATTACTTGTAATTTCTCAAATGCAAAGATTCTCCCCACCTTCTTCTGAACTTGGTGAACTTGTGTATGCCTGTCAAGGTTCTCTTTATGTATCACCTTCTGGCTGAAGCCTAAGCTTTTCCTGTCTGCTGCTCTCACCTACGCCCTGCCTGGCCCCTGCCTCACTGGCTGCTCCTTATCTGTGTTCTCATCTTACCCAGAGCACACCACTATCACTGCATTACCACCCTGTGCACTGTAATGCTTTACTTCACTTTTTCTCCTAGGCCAGCGGAACAGTGTTTCCTCTCTGTAGCCTCGGTGCCAGAATTTCTCGTGCCCTTAACACTGTAACGGACACTGTTCTGAGTGCTTGGGATACAGCAGTGAACAAAACCAGCGGAGGTCTTTGCCCTGGGGCGGGGCTTACCTTTTGGTAGAGGAAGACAGATAAAAAGACAATAAATAAGCAAATCATATGGTATGTTAGAAAGTAATAAATAGAGCAGAGTAAGGAAGAGGAACAAGGTAGGGGCTGGTGGTTTGTAAGTGGGTGGCCAAGTTACCCAGCAGAGAGGAAGCCGGACTCAAGATTGTAAAGGAGATTTCATCGGACCTACGGACCTACGTGCAGAGGACTGAGTAGGAATTTCTCAGGTCTGGAGGTGGTAGTGAGAGGTTTAAACCACAAAGGGCATTCCAGGCAGGGGAAGCCACATTTCCAAAAGCATGCAGTCTTGAGAGTTGATGAAGTGGGGGTTGGGGGGTGGGATGGTGAGAGTTTTGTGTGGCTGGGGGAGTGCTGCATGCTGGGGAAGCAGTGGAAGATGAAACTGGTGAGAAGCATGGGGCCAGGATGTGAAGGGACTTGCATGCCCTGCTAAAGAGTTTGCACTTTACCCTGCAGACAGCTGGAGTCCTGTTGATGATTTTATGCAGGGGAATGTCATGTTTATATTTATTTTTAGGAAGATAATTCTGGCAGATGTACTGGAGTGGTGAGAGACTGGGCAAGTCACTTAACCTCTCTCTTCCTCCGTTTTACCATCTATCAAATGAGACGAGACATATCTGCTCTACTTACCTCATAGGATTTTGGTGAGAAATAAATGAGATAAGAGATGTGAAAACACTTTGAAAAGTATATGGTACCGTAAAAATGCAAGCTGGTGCTGTTGTTATTTCAGCTGTGCTGTGTTTGGAAATGTAGTTTTAGAGAAGCCCAAAGAATCAAGGAGTAAAGCAGAGAGATGACCCCATTTCTGTCTCCCTAAAAGAATAAAACACAATAATACTTTAATTTATCAAATGCCTATTCCGGTACTCCACCATCCAAAGAGCTAAAGGGGCTTGTAGAAAATAGAGGAAACCAACCCTGGAGAGGTTATGGTCTACCTGGAGAGATATGATACCCCTATGAAATAAAAACAAATACATGAAAATATGATCCAATCCAAAGCCAAAATGCTAGAGAGGGATGGAGATTGCAGGAGTTGAGAGAGACTGCCTACAAGAAGAGAAAGCCATGTAACTTGCCTTAATGAAAATGATGACAGCATCTCTGTCATTCTACTCCCTCTGGTGAAGCAAAACGGGCAGAGGAAACAGGAAAACATTTCACCAGGTACAAAATTTAATTTTCTAATTGATCATATCATGCAATCAATGCTTCCAAAAGCAATGCTTATAAACAAATGATGACATTTTGACATTTTTCAAATTGTGAGTTCTTTGGTAACAGATATGAGTAAACCTCATTACAGGAATATTTTCCATCAGTCTAGCAAGTGCTTTTCCCTTCTCAGGTATCCGTTGGGTAAAAACAGATCCTAGGCATATTAAATTATCTCTTTAGGTCCCTTGAATGCAAGTCTGAGTTGATTTCAACTCCTTTGTATTATATCTTTTTATCTCTTGCTAGCCCATCTAGTTCCATAAATATGTTTCATTGGAAATATTATGTCTATGTTTTCTTTTGTAGATTATGATGACAAGGTGTATATCTTTGTAAGGGTGGCAGAACCCTAAGTGCTTGGGAAGTATTAATAGAGGATAATGTAACAAAAAGTTTAATAACGGATATATTAGCTTTTTTCCTGGCCTCTGTAAAAACATTACTTCATTTATTAAATATTCTCTGAGTTGGTAAATTATTCTTTTACTCAAAGATTTTGGTTAGGAATCATATAACCTTTAAGATACTGTTTTGATTAAGCAAGTATTCAACTTATTGAAGTTCTTAGTATGTGAGTTCTTACTGCATACTCAATATGAGCTACAGGGAGTCTTAGTATGTGCTAGCACATGGTCATTACCTCATTAAGCCTAAAATCTGATCAAGGAGACAAGACTTTATACACAAGAAAAAATTAGCAAAGGTACACTATAGTATAAAATATGCTAAATTATGAGGCATAGGTTACCAGAGCCGTGGGAATGAATTAGCTTGGTTAGAAACAATTTTTGGTTTCAGAGCTGATGCATTGATGTGTGCAACTGATAGTGAATATAAATATGACTCGTTCTCCTTGCCAAGGGTGTGGTATAATGGAAAGAGTGTGGCTTTGGCATCCAGCCTACCTTGGTCCTAATCCAGGCTCTGATACCTTCTAGTCTATGACTTTGGACAAATTACTAACCTCATACATGAAATGCAGCCAGTAATAGTAGCAATCATCACTCTCGTAAATAAATAATGGTGATTCCTAGAAAGAAGATAAACATGTCTTTATAACTACCCAAGAGAGAATTTTTAGCCATTGTGGGCTATTTTCCTGAGAGCCTTCAGAAATATGGAAAAGGCAGTCATTTTCCTCTTGGAAATTTAAGATTCTGTCTTTGGGCAGTGGGAGTGTGCAGTGGGAAATAGAAGGAGAAAAGCGAGAGGCCACTATTAGCATCTTACGCAGTGTCCAGATAAAAATGATGGAAATGGAGAAGATGAGGGCAATGGGAAAAATCAGCATTAAAAGAGACATTTTAAAATACCATTTTGTCCTCTTATACTAAATGTGATATGTGCACTGTAGCAAGCTGAAAAGTATAAAAATAAAATAAAGAAGAAAATAATCACTGAAAAGTTCTTCATCTTGAGAAAATTCATTGCTTATGTTTTGCCATATTTCTTTTCAGTCCCTTCCCAGTCATTACCCTTAATATACATTTAAAGAGAAGAATATTGAAACAAAGATGATTTAAGGCTTATACGTCACCTCCTCTAGGAAGCCTTCTTGGATTTCTATGCAGGATTTGTCCTCTCAGCTAATAATATTTTAAACATATGTAGCAGGGACTAAAAATATTATAAGCCAAATAAATGTAATTAATGTAAGTTATTCTAGAGCTGGTTACAGAATTCTTTAAGGGAAGGTTCTTTTTTTCATTTGTAAGAAAAATAACATACTAGGCCTTTGGAACTATGCAAATAGAAAAAACAAATTCTGCTTTGTGATAAAGCTGTTCAAGACTAAGTTGCTAAATTGTTTCTAAATTATTTTGCATAACAATGTGAAACACAGTTCTTTTGTAGAAATGATTATTTAAACGGGACATCTACTTGTTGGGGTCAAAGGAGAGATTTGGGGATGCTTAACTTGGAATGGGGGCTGAGGACAGGCTATAGGGGACACCTGTCTTGAGGTTTAAGAGCTGACTCCTGCTACCCAACAGCAAGCTAAGGGCTGAGCAGAAAGAAGTCCTGTAAGTGACTTCTGGAAAAGCAGGTCCCTAGGTTCTAGTAATGTCTTCATAAACCCTAGAGTATTTATTAGCAGCACTTTGTGGAATTAAAGCGAGCAGTTATGACTGCTAGAGTTGTAATAGACTGATGGGAAGACAGCAGCCTGAAGAAGTGAATAAAATAATGAAGTGAATACGGTTCTTATTACATCAGATACTATTCTGAGATCTCTACAGGTATTAACTCCTTCAATCCTAACAACAACCTTATTATCCTCAGGCTATAGATAAGGAAACAGAGGCACAGAGAAGTTAAATGCCTCCAAAATATCTAGGAAGTAATGGAGCCAGTACTCAAGCCCATGCAGTCTGGCATCCAAGTCTGTGTTCTTAACCACTGAACTCTAATGTTCCTTGCAAAGAGACCATGCCATCTGCAGTCACACAGGATGGTGCTTCAGACAATGTCCATTGAGAACTGAAGGGAAAGAAGACATACAAAAGCTAGAGAACTCAGGAACTTCCCATTAGAGCATTTGCCAGATATTTTCATTCATTTGTTTCTCCCACCCACCAGGCTGATTTCTTCATGGACAGGAATGTATCCAAGCACAGTGCCCGCACAAAGCAACCACTCAAAAATATTTACCCAAAAGAACACACAGGACACAGCAATCATGACTCCGAGGTGTTGAGGCTAGTTTACTGAGAGACAGCTAACTCTTCAGTTGCAAGATCCTTACAGCCTAATAAGCCTGTTAACATTTTGAACAGTTTTTATATTTTGCAGTCTTGCTTTCTAAAACAAGTTTTGCTTGTAATTTTCTCCCCAAGGCCAAGGTAAAATAGGGCGGGAACCAATCTGAGATTTATAACCTTGAATATTATCAAGATATTTGAGAACAGGTAATAAGAGCAATCTATGAACTTGGTAGGATTTATAGCATGTTTAAATCTTGTGTCTAGCCCTAATATATAACAAAACACAATGAGACATTCAAGTAAAATTCATGTAGAATGCAAGGTGCATGGAATAGCTAGCTGGTCCCCTAGTGCCTGAACTTGGAACTTGTGTTTCCTACTAACAAGTCTACAGGGAATTGTGGACCACTAGCGCACTGCAGCTAAAGACATTTGACTGTGTATGACTTAAAACAAAATGCCCTGAATAATCTGTGTTTAGTATGATTACACTTATTGTTGTTGTTAGGTTTAAGTCGAGAGCAAAGGCAAGATTTTACCTGAAAATCATAGACAAATAAAAAAATTAAAACATATACAAAAGTGGAGTGAATAGTATAATAAATTCTTATGTACCTATCATCCAGTTTCAAGAGCTATTAATTTGTGGCCTATCTTGTTTCATCCATTGGTTCTCAGTCTACCCCAGATTATTCTGAAACTAATAAATACCAAACACCATATCATTTGTCTGTAAATATTTCTAGATGTGGCTCTAAATGATAAGAACTTTTTAAAAAAACTTACTGCATCTAAAAAATTAGTCGTAATTGCCCAACATCATAAAATATCTAGTCAGAGTTCAAGTTTCCTTAGTTGTGTTATTATTAGGTTCTTGAAGTTTAATGCTTGAATAAGGCTGCAACTAGATTCTATACCTTGTGATCGATTGATATGTCAATTGAGTCTCTTTTAATTTATAGGTTCCCTCTTCATCTCATTTTTTTCCTGTTGATTTTGGTTTTCTAGAGTACCTCACATGTAGATTTTACAAATTGCTTCTAACCTAGTATTATTTAACATGTTCTTTTCTATCTCGTATATTCTGCGAATTGGTTATTAGATCTAGATTTTTTATTAGATTCATTTTGATAGGCTCTCTTATACATTATGTTTCATAAATGTGTAGTTCTATCAACAGGCACACGTGCCTGACTATTTTAGTTTTTGTGATA